>NC_139348.1:7826736-7986736 GCF_055883805.1 Amblyomma maculatum
ATTTTTGCGACGATGAACATATCACATCCTGGGCTGCACAAAAACATGTGGCAGGGCTACATCAAAAAACAGAAAGCTGATGCCTACAGCGACCCGTGCTGCCGAGGAACTAACAGTGGAAAGTGCACAGTCTGTCAAGCACCTGTAGAATGAATTGCACCTCGAAAATGTCGGTAAACATAACAGTATCCTTTGACGGGCCATGGATGACGCACGGGCATACTTTTCATATGGGCATATTGAAATTTTTTCTGAGCTTTTGTTGTCTCGAGCAATTTCTGTGCTGGATAAAGGGAGGTTACCCCACCTACCAAGCTTGGCGGACCAACCATTTATTCGAGAAAAATAGTGAGAAAAAGGCAGGAGAGATGGAAGTGCAAGCAGGGCTCATACTGTTTGAAAGGTCACTGCAGGAATATGGCCTGCACTACAGCATAGTTGTCTGCGATGACAACTGCGATGACTGCGGTGACAGCCGTACATTTTTCACCCTGCGGGAGGAGGATTGTGTTAATCATGTCCAAAAGCTTTCCAAGCACGGAAGAACTGGTAAAGAAAGTGTTGGTGGCAAAGGGACTCGTCTCCAAACTGACATCATACTCTGGCTGGGCACTGAAATCCCATAAAGTAATGGCCACCATATCACCTCTTATGACCAGGCCTCGGACCATAGTCCAACAGGGGCGGACTCATGGTGCCGCTGGAATGCAGCCACAGCAAGAGGTGACCCACAGCACCGCTACAACCTGCCGCCTCATGTGCACAAAAGCCCTGCTTCCTGTGTATGGAAGACAGGAAGCTTATTGAGCGTTGCCAAAACACAGAACAGTATTGAGAGTTTGCATGCTCTCGCATGGCTTCACTTTTCACACTTCAGGCTGCTGGGGCAAATTTTAATGCAGGCAATTTGAGGACACATGAAACTCCTTGAATCCTGGCTTTTCAAAGAGTGCCAAACGGTGAGCAGAAAAGGACAAGTTGCTAGCAGGCACTCAGTAGTGTGTGAAAAGCACTGAAGAAACGCCACTGCGGTGCTCAACTCCTGGTGCTTTTTAATCATGTGTACAGAGCACTTCATTTTTCTTCAACAAATTGTGTGTGATGAAATTTTCTTGTGTCAGCTGACCTTGCAATTGCAATATCTCAGCACCTAGAACGGATACATCAATTTTTTTTTGCAATAGAAAGCTGCATGAGTGTTTTATGAAATGTTGGAAGCAGATTTTAAATTTTCACCCTGAAATTTAATTATGTTGAACTATTTTTGAAACTTTATTTCCACATTTCAGAGACTAAATTTTGATGTAGCATAAATTAAGTTAATTTATAGTCAAATAAAAAAACTAATTCCAACATCGTATTCATTATCTTCTGAGTTAACTGTGTGTTAAATTTCTGTTCATCCAATTTCTCACAATTAAGGCTGAGTACAATGGTAATTAATTACTGATTATCTCAAAAACTAACTTATCTGTGCAAAAACTAGATGCATATATGAAATCTGTGAAAAGCTGCATAAGTATGTTTAATTTTGTAAAATTGTGTAAAAAAGTAAAAAGTTGGTCTCGGAACCCCTTAAATGATTTATTATGCTGCTTTGATGCACCACATCGTATTATTATTTATCAAATCTGTAATGTAGTTTTATGAAAATCGTTGACCGTAATTTTTACCTTTATTGCCTTGTATTGTATAAATCATGCTTGGTGTTCTTTTTTCAATAGAAGAGACATCTGGGCGAGTTGGTACGGTGACATGATGAATAAACAGCGCTACGGAGGACAAGAACAAACAGGACGGGCGCTGACTCGCAACTGAAGTTTATTGAAAAAAACACAGGGTATAAATATCCCAGCCAAGCAGCACCAAACCACAGATTAAACAAAAACCAAATCATGATGACCCCACACACACACCACGTTCAAGAAACCCAACCTCATTATCTGTTAAAGCGATTGACAGTTCACTAACACATTTTTCACCTAATTGTATGATATGCCTGGCCTCAAAGATTTCCTGGTTAATCTGTGCCATGAAATTATTGTGAAATTATCTTCCCTTGTCTACTGTACTTGTACCCTGATGATAAAAGAAAGGGAGGAAGGCAAAAAGAAGCCAAGAAAGAGAAATAATGGTAGAGAGGAAGTGAGAAGGGCAGTTCACACCCAGTTAAGGAACCTCTAATTTAAGGAAAAAATAAAGTAGCAAGCAAACTAGAGCTCAGACGAGTGCGCATGGAGAGAGGGAACAGGACGGGTGGACACACTAACCAAAGAGTCGGAGTCAAAGAACAAACGAAACAAGCGACGGTTAAGGCTTCCTTGTCAACTCTCCGCCACTTATTCGTGCTGCAGGCTCAAAATATGCGCTAAAGATTCTTCAGTCAGGCACAAAGCCAAAACTGTGCTTACAAAAACGACGCGACAAAATTGTTTTCCTCTCGTCCTCGGCCACACCTTATGAGAAAGTAGCCCTCAGAAAGCGCGTATTCCTTATAGAAAAGCATTGCCTCCCACTACGTTACAGGCCACTGAGAGACCTGCCGTCTCGCAGGGCTTCGATAAACTAAGGTACTGTATTTACTCGCATAATGTTCACACTGCTTTTTTGAGGAAAATTGATGCTACGTTAAGGGTGTGATAATTATTCGGGGAAAATTTTCTAGCAGATATTTTGGAGTGCTAAAAGCAAACTTGAATAGGTGTGAATTGAGATTCTTAGGCCAGCTATTGTAAATGTAACCAAAACATTACTTTCAAGCAGAACTTACCTTTGTTACAGGGTCGTCAAAAGCACTTTATTTGCCACGTGCAGCCTCACCATCACTTCCCGCGCTTCATGGTATAATGTTCACAGCAGACCATACAGTTCTACTCTTTATGAGTGACTTGATCAGAGTCCGTGTCGACGCTGCAATTGCTGCCTCCAGTAACCTACCTACGCAAAACTGGTTGACACCGAAGTACCTGCGGGCAGTGCGGTTGCCATGGTATAGTGCATACTCCAAAGCTTTGAGCTTAAAAGCAGTTGTATAGCTTGCGTGTACCGCCCCATCGTGATGTGGCACCAAGACAGTGGAACTAAACAAGCAACACAGACCGAACGAAGGAACAATGACAACGAGACATGGAGACATCTCTTAAAATGGCGATGACAAGCACGATGATGATGAGGATCTACCGGAACACGCTATCGCTGCCTAGTAACACGCGCACACAACTTGGCCAGCTAGGTTAGTAGTGCTCCAAAGATGGCGCTTGCTACTACAGTAAAAGCTCGATAATTCGAACTTCACGGGACCACAAAAGACGTTTGAATTATCCGATGTTCGAATTATCAAAAAGTGAAGAACCAGTGTGTGATTGGAGAAAAATCAAGAAACTGAGGAAAGACGAAGAAGGAAAAAAACCACATTTGGAAAAAAAGAAAGAAGAGGAGAACGTGGAGGGTGGCACGAGGAGCGCGAGGCACAAGGAAAGGAGAACAGGCGAGCTGTTGTTCGTTCGTCCACTGAGCTCGGGCGGTTCGTGTTTTGCCAGGCCTGACCTGGGTATCTAGACCTGGGGCCTGCTTACTGCATCCTGTCCTGGCCCTCCTCCTGTCCCGGGTGATCGGACCTGGGAGTACTGCAGCTGCAGCTCATCGCTGCTGCTGTAACGGCATCGCCGGCACGGGCGTTCGGTGCCGTGCTGGACCCAGGCACGTTGGGGAGACCGGACGCATCGGCCGTGGAACAGCAACCCGAGGCCTCGTGCCTCTACTGGGCCTCGTCCGGTGGCCTAGCCTTCTGCTGGGCTTACTGAGGCCCTACTTCACCGACCCTGCTAAACTCTGACCATCCGGAGTGTCTGCACCGGCTTCTCCCACCCAACGACCTCGTGACGTTTGACAATGTGTTTAGTTTTCGTTCTACTTGCTCGTCATACTCTCATCTCGTCCATGCGTATAGATAAAAGTATTCATTGCTAACTTGGTCGGTCTGGTTGTGTATTTCTATGGGTGTCTCTGAATAAGCCACGGAAGAAGGTGGCAAGTAGATCTAATGAAAAGATCCTCACACAAAATGCCTTGAAAAACCTAACAAGAATCATTTGCGTTATGGTAAGTTTACTGTATTCACTGGCGTAATGAATCCAAACGCATAATGAACTCAACCCCTGCTCTTGCTACTGAGAATTTGAGATAAAAAAATAGAAGTTTTAGTTGTTAGCACATTTCCCGCCGTCACCGTTGCGATCCATAGCTCATTTCTTAGCAGCGCGCCAAAATGCTGTGCAGCGATAACATCACGGTGTGTGTATCTTTCGGCGTTAGCAGTTGGGTTGGGGGGATAGCGAACTTGGCAGAGTGCCAGTGGCCTTGACTAAAGCTTTAGCCATGGAGGCAAAAAAAAACTAAGGAGAGAGCGTGACGTGGCCAACCTTCGCAAGCCAAGCAGCGAGGAAGCCATTCCCTCCCCCGTTTTTTTGCTCTCCAAGTCAGTCCCTATGTTTTGATGTCGGTACGTTTTAGTGCACGCGTCTGCCCTGGCGCGGGCGCGCGGCTGTCTGCTGTGGCGAGTATGGGACGACGCCGACTCACTGGTGCAGCGCATGCAGCGGGCCCAGCACGACGCAGATTCGTGCATGTGCGTGCGCAGTAGATATCACCACACGCTATCATGTGGTCTAATCATGTGGGGACCGACTCGCTCCCGCTTAATTTTTTATGACTAGGCTTCACAGGTATTGCCACGCGCTCCCTCCTTAGTTTTTTTTTCCTCACCGGCATTCATCCTTCATGGTGCAACGCAGGACTGCCCCTTCACAAGCAGCCTGTGCTGCGTACGTGTGAGGCTTCTCTGCACGACGCTTGTTGAGCGCAAATTTTGGGAGTAGCAGAAGAACCGTATACGAAATGCGATCAGTTAGCTGGCTGGTGCGTGTCCAATGAACGCCACAGGTTGGCGCGGATGGCTGACATGAAGCTCATAAAAGCAGTAATGAGATGTAGTCGGCCTATTAAGATGTTGTTGGGTAGGGCCGTTTGTGTTTTGTTACACTTGCCGTTTCGTGCATGTCGGAGGTGCACGGTCAACTGCGCAACATGCAGTTCAGGTTTCAGGAGTGCTATTTCGACGAGTGCTTATGGTATCATGCAATTGTAACCGGACGCGGTCCAGTGCGAAACCCGTAACGCTATAGCCTACATGGGCATTGGCTGGGGACAGAAATATGTATCCGAAATACTTATCCGTATTTTCGAACTAACGAGCACTGAGTTGCAAGTCTCGGAGATGATGCAGAGCAGACAGCAAGCCGCCGCCACGGCCACCACCCTCCTACTCTCCGGCATTGCTGGCCGCTGCGCTGGTCATGGGGAGGCTTTACCCACTCTTCCATGGTTTTCCCTGGTTTTGCTTGTCCCCATTTTGGACGCGCACAGCCTCTTAACTATGCTGCCCTACTGCGGGGGCGTTTCTTTATCCATGTGCTGTGCGCCAGGCCGCCCAGCCGTGGGGCCGCATAGTTTGAATTATCCATAGTGGAACTGACTTGCGTTCTAATTAACAAGCTTTCTCGTACACAGACCTCTATGAGGCTTGGCCAGACCAAGCAGTGTCGAATTATCCGAAAATTTGAATTATCGAGGTTCAAATTTATGAGCTTTCACTGTATTAGCAGACAACTCTGGTGGTGGTACGATGATTATGCAAGGCGAAAAAATTCCAATTTTTTACGGCCAATGGGGGGGTGCGAGCATTATGCAAGTAAATATGGTACTTTATGTGACATCAGTGTAGCCCACTGTGTCCCCACCTATATAAACTTGTGCCATGCTGAGGACTAACACTTATTCTTTTCTAAATTCGCAGTGGCAAAACTGGAGGTTGAGTTCATATGCATTTGGGTTTGTTATGCTAGTGAATACGGTAAATTTACCGTAGTGCAAAGGGTTCTTGTCAGGTTATTCGAGACCTTTTGATAATTTGAACATCGGATAATTGTAAATTTTTTCCAGTCCTGTGATTAACGAGCTTTCACTGTATTATATTTGAGCTAAAATTGTCACCATCACCAATGCCGGGCTCTGCAACACATGCCAGGTGTGGCCACTTTGCACAGGGAATGGATATTCGAGTGCCTCTGATTGCCACCCTTAGTTAGGCTCACCCTGAGGGTGTGATTACCCACATGGTAGCACAGATGTACACTCAGGCCCTTCTTGGTGACAACAAAGACCATGAGGCAACCTGAGAGGCAACAGTGGGCACCGAGCCACACTCCATACGATGGCTCCTTTCCACAATGGCTCCTTTTAGGTTGAAAGCCATGCTCGCTTGAAAAAGCAAAAAACTAACTGTTGGTTGAAAAACAATCGCCAACAGTGTGGATAGTTTGCTCTAAAACTTTGAGGCTTCATGGCAACTAAAATATCCGTTTTGAGCATGTGCGAGCTGGGTTCTGTGTAGTGACTGTGAAAACATGTCAGACGTCAGATGGGGGTACGGCTGAACCTCGTTATAGGAGACACCATTCATCCAAATGGTTGGCCGTTCTATGACTCATTAATTGGGCTTCCTACATTGGATGTATAAAACGGTTATAAAGGACAAATCAGGCTTGCTTGTAACAGAAAATTTAAGCTTAGATGCGACACCATCCATCGCCAGGTTCAGTAGCAGCCACAGTGATAAAAATAAAAAAAAGTCACGCCTGTGCCGTCATTATTACAGTCGAACCCAGATAATTTGAATTTCGGTTATATCAAACTAACAAAATATCCCCTTAGAAATTCCATGAAAAAGTATAGGAAAGCTGCGTCAAATATCAAATTCAGTTCGATATATCGAACTCTGTACCACGCAATGGAAAGTGTGCATTCCTCAAAGACTATCGCATCTTCCACAGCCGTTTGCTATGTGCCATTTTCAAGCCAGGCGCAGAAAGAAAGAGAGAGAACAGTTTGGCGACGACTGGTCTAGAGCTGCGTCGTGCCCTTTCCCCAAAGGTACGCGCATCTGCGGCGGCCGTTTTCCGTGCGCCAGCATGGGACGTTTGCAAGCCATGTGCGTGAAGGAATGAGAGGAACAGGCTTGGCCGGTACGGAGCAGATGCAGCCGTGGTGTTTGGGAGAGGGGAAACAACGCAATAAAGCGAAGTGCAAGGGCGTGCCCATTCTCCTCTGTCTTTCCTGGTCTTTGTTCGCAGCAGCATGCACTACGCATGCGCTGAAAAGCCAGCTCAGCCCTTGGCAGACAGAGCGCTCCAGTGTTTGTGAATTCTCTGTGCACAGCGGACGATGTGCAATGCGCATCTTGTGTCGTCGTGCTGAACATGCAGCGTAGCGTAAGCTATGGCGGCTGCAGATATTAAAGGGGCAGATTTTTTTTTTGCAAGAGTCGTCCATCGTTGCATCTGTGAATCGACGAAAGCACATGGTCAGCTGCGATCATGACAGCGGCTTTTAGTACTGCTTGCTTCAAATGGCATTTGCAGCTATAATGCTTTCCAATGATTTTGTGGCAGTGGACTCCACCCACCCCAAGCGCGGCGTGATAAATCGAACCAGGTTTGTGCAATCAAGGCATCACGGCACTCTGTCGAGTTCGCTTCCCGCCACGGCTGTAGCTAACATCAAAAGTAGACTGCTTATAATGTAAGTTGCGGGAGTTGCGAAAATCTGCGCTATAAGCAGTACCGCGTTATAACCAAAACATCATGTTTTTAGGCTCTTACGCATGTGAAATGGGCAACCTACCTATTAAACACAATTTATTGCACACTTCACACACACCCGCATGCACACACACGCAAAACAATTGCAACTCAGCATGAACAGTGTTTAACTCACAAATGCATTATCAGCGGAAGAATGCGGTGATTTTCGTCTGGTGGTGTGTTTTCTCTGCACCCCGAGCGATCTCATCCTCAACAAAGCTTAAACACTGCAGCGCATTGTCGCCCAAGCTGTTTCTTGCACAGCACGTTTTCACTTTGCTCAGACATTCCCGATTCATCTTCGATCGCAAGCTCCATGCCACTGCACACCGCTTCGACAATCGCATCTTCCGTGCTCGCTTCCTCGCTGACAGCCAGCTCATTTTCGTCCGCATTGGCATATTCTTCAGAAGTTTCTGTCGTGGAAACAAAGTTGCTCTCAATGCGGCCGGACCACACGTCATCAGCATTGACTACCTCATCGACAACGTCGCCCTGCTCCTCAGCTTCAAAAGCCTCGGCACTGCATACGAAGCCAGCCTTTTGAAAGCACTTGCTTATTATTGTGGTTTTCAACTGTCACCACGAAGCAACTACCATGTGAATTGCGCCTAGAAGAGCACCGAGGCACCTAGCTTTTGTTGGAGAAGGGGGCCACTTACTGGTATGCTCTGAGCCCTCACTTCTCGAATATTTGAAGAGTGTGAAGAGGTTCACGTCCTCATACTTTGACGCACGAATTCTCTTTCACGACAGCGAAGAAGAATCTTGCTGCAATTTCTGCCGCACCTTCTCCTGATTCTTGTAAATAGTAGACACGGTTGTGTCGGATATGCCGTACTTTGCCGCCACCGACGCTTTCTTCAGCCCGCTTTTGACGTCCTTTATGGACGGCGGCTGTTGCGGCGCGCGTCTTTCTCTCCCTCTTCTTTTTCTTTCTTCTCTACTTTCTCTCTTCTGTCTGCACGAGGCAGCGGAGGTGGCTCAGCTACAGAGCCAGTAGCACGCCCGTGCATTTTCTTTTCCTTCTTCCTGCATCCACAACAACAGCCACTGCTCTCCACCATGGACTGCTCTCCCTCGAAGGGCGCCCTTCAACCTCCCAAAAACCGCGCTATAACCTGTATTTTGGTTTGCGCGCCTGCTTATTATGCAGTCTATGGTACGAATACCGGGAGTCAGAAAACCCTCGTTATAACCGCTTCCGTGCTAAAAGCGGTTACATTATAAGTGGTCTCCACTGTATAGTCAAAAGATAAACATGCCATGATGTTATCGCTACGCAACATCTTGGCACGCTGCCAACAAATGAGCTGTGGGTGCGATGGCCAACTAACGCTTCTTTTTTAAAAAATTCCCGGCTGCAAAAGGGAGGCTGGGTTAATTATGTGAACTGATTGATTACGCGACAAATACAATATTTTTCACGATCGCAAGCAGCATCTCAAGCTGATGCTGCTTGCGATGTAGCCGAGGAGTTCTATACTGATCTCTACAGCGGCCAAAGTTGTCAGGACCGTAATGAGATTGGTGGTAGGGAAGAACAGTCAGACGTTCCACCAGTGATGAAAGACGAAGTTAAGAAAGCATGAGAAACTATGAAAAGGGGGAAATCAGCTGGTGAGGATCAGATAACTATAAATCTGTTGAAGGACGGGGGGATATCGTGCTAGACAAACTGGCTACCCTGTATACGCAGTGTCTGGTGTCATCGACGGTACCGGAACCATGGAAGAACGCAAACATTATCCTCATTCATAAGGAACGCGACGCTAAGGACTTGAAAAATTACAGACCAATTAGCGTTATGTCTGTTACGTATAAGGTATTTACCAAAGTGCCTGTGCCTATCACTCAAGCGCGTTGTCCTGTCTCCTCTCTTGTGTTAGTCTTTTTTGCGCTTACTTTCCCCGTACGAACAGTTGCATCTTACCTGTACTCACCTATGGGGCTGAAACGTGGAGGCTAACCAAGAGGGTTCTACTTAAGTTGAGGACAACCCAGAGGGCTATGGAACGAAAAATGGTAGGGGTAACAATAAGAGATAGGAAGCGTGCAGAGTGGGTCAGAGAAATAACTCAAGTTACCGACATTCTAGCGGAAATTAAGAAGAAGAAATGGACATGGGCAGGACATGTTGTTCAAAGAGAGGATAACCGATGGTCGCTTAGGGCAACAAACTGGATTCCAAGGGAAGGGAAGCGTAGCAGGGGGCAGCAGAAAATTAGGTGGGCGGAGGAGGTTAAGAAGTTCGCAGGGGTCAAGTGGATGCAGCTTGCACAGGACCGGGTTAATTGGAGGAATATGGGACAGGCCTTTGCCCTGCAGTGAATATAGTCAGGCTGAGGAGGATGAAGATGATGATGACATACAGTAAAACCTCGTTTATCCGGATCTCATTCATTCAGAAATTTGGTTAACTCGGACTCTGTGCGTGGTCCCGGCAAAACTGTGTATAGTTCAATGGCGGCAGACGCTCACTATCTCGGAGGCATTTACCCGCACATCGGTTAACTCTGAGAACTCCGAGGATGAGGGCTACTGACTTTCCTGCATGTGCGATACTGCACGGGAAACCTATGCGAGGTGAGTCGGTCTGCGCGCTGCTGCGCAAAAACACGGCAGAAAAAAAGAAGGGTTCAACGCTGCTGAACCGAATATTGAGCTAAAGCATTTGCTGCAAGTGACTGAGCGTTCTTCTTTTTCTTCTTCTTTCACGGACACGGACATGGCACACAGCGATGAGGGGTTAAACCTGGCATAGTATTGCTTTCACAATAAAAAAAAAAAAAAAAACGCTGAAGGGCACAAAATGTGGTGATGACGATAGCGGATCATGTGAGCAGTGTCTAGGTGGTGCCGGTAACTGCGCGCTTCAAAAGGAAGAAGCCTTATCATCATCGTTTTTTGTTTCTTTGGTAAAGTTTTTTGGTATGGCTATAAAACAATGTGTAGGTGTATGGAAAAACAATGGTGGCGTGAAGGAATTGACAGAGATAAAAAGAAAAAGTGAACAATAAAAGGAACAAAAAACACTTTGCGATAACAGAACAGGGGCAAACGGAAAGAAGGAACAATTTTGGAGGTGAACATTAAAACCAGCTAAAAGAATCGTGAAAAAAATGACAGGAAGAAAATAACTAGGAACAGTTGTAAAGGTGACCCTAAAACCATTAAAGCCAGGTAAGAGAATCATGCGAAACAATGATGGGATTCTGCTGAAGTACGGCATTCCTGGCATCAGCATCGTCGTTGCACATTTTGATTTGGGGAAGGCTACAGTGTGGGTCACGGATGCGTCGCCCTTTGGCCTTGGCTCGGTTCTCACGCAGACAGAAGCAGATGGAGTGGAGCGACCGATAGCTTTTGTGTCGCAAAGCTTGGCCTCGGCGGAAAGGAACTATAGTCAGCTTGACAAAGAGGCACTCGCTGTTGTATTCGGAGTTATGCGCTTCAAGCAGTACCTTTGGGGTCGGTGATTTGAAGTTGTGACTGATCATTGTGATGGGCACAGGTATTTCATGCTAAATACAAGTCACTTTGGCCACAAAATAGGTCAGCGTTTATAGTGTCCGTGTGGCAGTTGGAAAAAGCAAAGCATAAAAGAATTACATGTAATGGCGTGATTACACAAGGCAAATATTCAGAAATAAAAAATAAATTCACTCGGGAAGATTGTAAGAGAGATATGCACGATAAGTGTCAAAACGCATGATCAATTTTTGACGAGCGCATTTTCGAAATGGATAGAGGTCTATCCGGTGACGACTCCATCTGCAGCAGTGACAATCCAGAGCCTGAGACAGATTTTTGCTGGTCAGGGCTTGCCAGACGTCATGTCGGACAATGGCCTGGCGATTGCATGTGAGGAGTTGAAGGTATTTTTACAGAAGAACGGCATCCAACAGATACTGGTGCCACCGTACCACCCAGCGTCCAAAAGTGCAGCGGAGCGGCCTGTGCAGACCATCAAGCAAAAATTGAAGCAGGCCGGATCGGGAGATATCCGTACACAGCTGGCTAGAATCCTACTAACATACATATTCTATCTTGATGCAAGCAAAAGTAAAGAAAAATAAAGAGCCTCTGCCCGTGCCACTACCTACTAACATATAGGACCACACCGAACGAGGTAATTGGGTGCTGAGCTGTTACTGGGCAGGAAGCTGAAAAGAGCCCTTGACTTACTTTGGCCACATCTCTGGAAGGCAGTCATGGTGAAGCAGCTGCACGAAAATGTTCGCAGGAACGGGATGCCAGTAAGGGCGACTAACCTGGAGCCAGGAAAACAGGTATTCGTGCGGAATTTCCGACCAAGTTGGGTGCCAGCAGCGGTAGAATCGGGCGAAGGGTTTGCAGCCGTGGTGAGACCACGATCATGTACGAGTAGCACCACATGCTGTTTTTCCAAGCACTTTGGCTGACGACGTCATTGCTGGGGAAGAGGGTGTACTGTCACCTGACACTAAGACTGCAACTTACTGGAGACGTCGCCTGAGGAGACCGCAAACTCACCGCATGAGCCTTCCTGTACAGGCGCTGACGCCTCGGGGTGTACTGGAACAACGCAGCCAACGCAGCGGACACCCCTTCGTCTCAGCGGCCAAACTCGGAGGGCTGTAGTGCGATATTTGCCATAAACCATTTTGGGTTGTGTTTCGTTCCATTCATAAGCTTATTTGTGCATGTCCCTTTATAAAGATGGGATGTTATGACAACCTGCCAATCCGGCAGGGAGCGCTTTTAGAACGGCTAATAATGAATGTGCTGGCCTAGTCAGTCTTGCGCTGTCATTCCTTGACACTGTTGTGCGCTTTCTTCAGCAACTTCACTGGCCTGGGTCCCGTGCTGCTGGTGTGCCCAGCAACCGTGATGCACCAGTGGGTGCGGGAGTTTCATTGCTGGTGCCCTCCACTCCGGGTGGCCATCCTGCACGACTCTGGATCCTATGTGGGCAACAAGGTGAGAGAGAGGATCTTTTCCACACTTAATTCAAGCTCATAGTTTTGAGCGCCTAAGAGAAGTACGAACACAGCACTCTGTTCGTTCTTCTTCTTTTATTTGGCCATTGTGCTGAAAACTATGAGCTTAAATTCAAGAATACCAACTCTACTGAAGACACTGCTGCTACACAGCACACTATTGGAGCCACTACGCCATCAAGCTAGGCCTGCAGGGAAGCTAGGTATACCTTGGAGTTCAGCTGCTAATTTTACTCAAGGCATTCTTGTGCAGTCTTGGACAGTCGATGGAGAGGCACATAATGTTTGGGCCCATCATGGGAATCAAGAAGTCAGTAACTTCACGTAAAAGACAGGAAGCCCCAAAACCCGATAAAAACCATATATGAAAGGCAGTTTTACACATTTTAATTTGTTGTTCAGTCTGTAAACAATGCTTGTTTTGGTTTATAAGATTTTAATGTCTGAAAGTGGCTGAGGCTATGAGGTATGCCTTAGGGAGGCCTTGGAAGTTTAAACCGTTTCGACCATCTGGGATTTTTTGGCGTGGACTGATATCCCATAGTGCACAGGCGCCTTGCTTTCATCGAAATGAAGCCAGGGTTTGATCCTGCGTCCTTGGGTTCAGAAATCCACCGAGTCCGAACCATTGAGCCACAGTGGCTGGTTTTTAAAGAATATAAATAATAATATGGACATAATGCAAGGTGCTTATTATTCCTTGAGTCTCAAAGCTTCGGTTTACGAACACTTTCATTCTTAGGGATGTCCCGTCTGCCTTGTATAGGTTTTAATTAAAGTTGCGAGAGCACTCTTTCCTGACTATAAACTGTTGAGTGCTTGTTTGCCGACCTCAGTGCGCAGTTGTTCTCTCCTGCCGCAGTTTTTCATCTTTGTTCGTCTGAGGATCCCTGCTCATATTTGATAATGTTCAGTTGACGCAACATACGTCCACTGCACTACGACGCGAACGCTCCTGGGCATGCACATCCCGAAGCCTTCATGCTACCGGAGGTGCAGTTATAATGCTCTGCTTTTGGATTCTTTTATACCGTGGTTTGATGCTAGTAGTGTATCAAATAACTATCTCAATTATATTAATACAGTTAACACTTTCCTATCTGTGCCTATGCCTATCGGCTATCAATGGTTTCACAATTCAAATTTCCCCACTTTCGAAGCACTTCTTGATGAGTGGCATCATCCAGTGGGAAATAGAGAAACCTTTCTTTGAGTTTTGCTTTTAGTTTTATTTTTTTTTGCTGTGCCACACCCGTCCAGATGGTCTCTGGAGTCAGGTGATCTGCGCTGCTTGTTTACATCATGGCGTTGACATCGCACGCTCTAGCTGCAAGTTGATGCATCTGAGAGCTTGTTTTTGGATGCGAACAGCAGCAGTGATGGCTCGGAAGACGAATTCAGCTCTTCACACTTTAGCACTGACATCGAAACTGCGTCAAACCGACCCGGAACGTCAACAGCCATGCCCCGACTAGTTTCACTTTCACCCGCTTCAGCTGCGCGCTGATCGAAACAGATCATTGTTCTGAAGGTCACAAATGTTATCTGCAGGGTGACATCTGTAGGGTAGTATTGCTTGCCACCGGCAGCGCAGGGAGCCATGTTTTCCGCTAGAGGACAGCCAAGGGTCGACCTCGACGTAATTGACCTCGACTACTGTTTTCTTTCTGAATTCAGCAAATACTGTGCACAGAAAGCTAGAATTTGCTGCAATGTTGCATTGGTACCTGATGTAAAAACCTTATATTTTGAAAATTTTTTGTTTTGTTTGTATCAAGAAACTTCGATGCTTTTGTGGTTTGTTTCTTCTTAACTACAAATTTTTGCTAATAGTTCTTCTTTTCACCACTTATTAAATAAATATTGATTGTCACTAATATTATTGCGAAGTGGAATTCTTCCTCTACAATTTGATACTAGGAACTCCTGTACCGAGCAAGTTTTGTTAAAGAAAAAAAAATTAATGGCACCACCCAAAAACCACCCCTTTTCCCGTGGACAGGAAAGTGTTAAACCACCTGGTTATAAAGAAATTGTAAGACTGTAGCAAAAAAAAAAAAGATTTCCCCTGTAATTTATAGCGCCCATCCTAAATCATAACATTTCATGGACGTTGGCTGAGACCACTCCGATAGTACTTATGCGCGTTTCCGAATAAACAAGTTTTCCTTAGTTGCGAGGCTTGGAAGTTGTGTGGAAGAGAGATAAGCAGCCGCCGCACCTGTCATGGCGCCTTTTAGGCTTTGCTCACTCTTTCATGGTTTTACCTGGTTCCATCTTCTGTCCCTGTTTCGGACATGTGCAGCCTCTAACTATGTCGCTCTTTCGCGGAGGTTTTTTTTGGGGGGGGTGTCATGTGCTGTGTTTCAAACCGTTAAGACGTGGCAGTGTGTAGTTCGAATTATCCGTGGCGGAACCAACACGCGTTCAAATAACAGGCTTTCTTACAGAACACTATGGAGCTTAGGCAGACCAAGTAGTGTAGTTTGAATTATTCGAAAATTTGAAATATTGAGGTTCAAATTAACAAGCTCCCACTGTATAATGATGCAGATTCAGAGTGCGTTTTCTCGTGAACGACAGATTTGGACTTATTAATGTTCAAGGGAAGTTGGGACTTATTACATCAAGAAGCGAGTGTGTTAAAGAGACACTAAAGACACTCAAATATGTTATCAAAATCAAATAAATGTCACTTGGTGACACTGTTGCCGCATATCCGGCAGCAAAAAATCGAATTTTTGCTGAGATATTGCGATAAGAAGTTGAGGTTTTTTTTTGTTCCCGCCGGTCGAATTCAAACTGTCTTCTCCTACTCGTAGTAGGGTAAGATGACTCAACACTATGATGCAAGAGGAGACTTCTGATTGCTGGTGCGCGGGGAGCGGAGAATATCCTTCGCAGGTACGTGCAGAGTCGTGATCTTCATTCGATAAGCACTTAGGTTGCACGTCTGCTGCTCCAAGCTTGTATTTCAGGCGCCGCAGGTCCAAAACGAAACTGAAGTGGGCGCCTTTGGGGCCGCCAAGTATATTTTTATATTTGCCTTGCAACATTTACGTTGTTTTTTAGCCGTCGTTTATGTTTTATAAACGCATGTTATCGTATTAGAGACAAAACCTACTACTGCATTGAAACGGCAACGTAATTCGCATATATATTATTTATTTATTTATTATACCTCAAAGGTCTCTAGCCGGGACATTACATGAGGGGTGGGCAAACATGGCAAAAGTGATTTATGAGGGAAGGCTTGAAAGGTGGGCTTGATTGAAGACTTAAAGTGTGGCAGGTCACTGATGGTGGCAATATGGTCAGGATTCCAATCATTGGCAGTGCGAACAAAAAATGAGTTTTGGTATGTGACATGCATGGGAGCTACACAGCGTTGGGGTGGGTATTGCGGGAATAGCGTTAGGGTGGTCTGAATAAATCGTTGACAGGAGGCAATGAGTGATAAAATCTATGGAAAAGAATGAGACGGGCAATTTTACGACGAGATGACAGGGAGGTAAGGCAAAGCTGTGCTTTTAATGCTGTAATACTGCTGCTGTAAGAATAATCTGATAAAATAAATTTTGCGGCGCGGTTCTGAATGGATTCGAGGATTACAGTCGAACCCGGATATATCGATCTCGAAGGGGATCGCGAAATAGTTCGATATATCGATAATTCGATATACAGAAATTGGCTTGTGACGGCACTTACGATGCGAAAAAACGATACTGTATTTGTCGCGTAATCAACCCACTCGCATAACGAGCCCACCTTCTACTTTTGCACCCGAGAATTTGGGGGAAAAAAAAAAGCGTTAAGGCCAGCTCGCTCACATGCAAGCGATTGAGCGATCTCAGCGGCAGCGACAGAACGAAAAATTTCGAACTTGGAACTGCGTCGAGCCACCGCAGCAGCTCAAAACAAGGTTTCTGTGTCACCGCGGCAGAAATCTCAAGCGTTTTCGCTTGCATGTCGATGGCACGCGTCACTGCGTCTCATCCACAGCTCATTTTTTGGCAGCGTGCCAAGATGCAGCGCAGCGATAATGTCACCGCGCATTTATCTCCTTTTATAGCTCCTGCGGTGGCGGGGAGTGAACTTGGCAGAGTGCCCGGGATGGCTTGATTGCACAAGCCTGGTTCGATTATCACGCCGCGCTTGGGACGGGCGTCATGATCTCAGCTGACCGCGCACTTTCGTTGATGCATACATGCAAAAATAAACTACTCCCGTCAAAAAAAAAAAAAATCCTGCTTGATCTTTTGCTTGATTGCAGTGTAAGGTTGTCCTGATTGTATTAGTGATCACCATGGTAAATGCCTTATACGTAACAGACAGTAAGCTGATTGGTCTGTAATTTTTTATGTCCTTAGCGTCCCCTTTTTATGAGTTAAGATAATTTTTGCGTTTTTGCATGATTCTAGTACAGTCGATGACACCAGGCATGGCGTGCAAAAGGTGGCCAGTTTTCCTAGCACAATATCCCCCCCATCCTTCAGCAAATTTGTAGTTATCTGATCCTCTGCAGCTGCTTTCCCCCTTTTCATAGTTTCTAATGCTTTCTTAACCTCGTCCTTCGTTACTGGCGGAACGTCTGACTGCTTTTCCCTACTGCCAATCTCATTATTGTCCTGACTACTTTCGTTACCGTAGAGATCAGCATAGAACTCCTCGGCTACTTTGACTATCTTGTCGATATTCGTGATGACGTTGCCCGCCTTGTCCTTTAGCGCATACATCTGATTTTTGCCTATGCCTACATTCTTCTTCTTCACCACCCTAAGGCTTCCACAGTTTTTTACAGCATGCTCAATTTTCTCCATGCTGTGTTTCCGCAGCCGCTGCTGACTGAGGGCCGGGATTTATAGGACTAGTCCTGGGAGGTTGCGGCCAATTACTGCACCAGGGTGGCCAACTCCTGCTCTGATGAGGGAGTGCATTGCCAGAGGTCCTCACCGGCATCAAGTCACAGCCCAAACCTTTTTATGCAATTCCAACTGCGGACTTTCTTTTTTAAATCCGGTGGGGAATTGCACGGCACCAGGATTCGAGCCGTGGTCCTCTGCATGCGAGGCGGATGTTCTACCTCTATGCCACCGCTGCACTTTCGTTTAATACAGCTTTTCTTAAATTATCTATTGCAAAGTTTTCAGGCTTCAGACCCTCACCTCCTTGAACCTTGAAACTTCCCCTTTTTCCTATGTGTAGCTACAAGGAAGCAACCTAGTTGACTCATTCTCATGTTTGATTTTCTGTTGGTTGTGACATCTATGTGCATGAAAATAGGCAGATGTTGGTTCTTTGCTCAACGTATGGACACCGTACGTTGGGACAGTTCGTTTGGTGGAATTAAGGTCTAAATTTGGAAGAAGTCACTCCATCATGTACTCTCATCATTCTGGGGATGCAAACTGTCTGTTGCTATTAGCGGCTAATAAAGTTTGACTGAATCGTGCACAGTTTTATGCCTGCTCTGATTTGTTTTTCTTTGCTTCTTTGTCTTGATCAGGTGGTGTGAGAATGTGATGATTCAGTGCATTGTGTCATCTCGTGTATAACTTTTCCGCTGCACTCTTTGTAGCCTCCAATCACGACCACCACTGTGGCCAAGGCAGCAGGAAAGTGACATTGAAGAGGATAAATTCAGTATTTGCCCCATGGTGTGTGACGCACTGCAGCTAGCAGAGCCCTGTATCAGTGTCGGTTCTTTTCCTCAGGGGAGGCTGGGAGTTCAGTGTTGCCAACTAATCTGAGGGTTTTACTATCTGGGCCACATACACTGAGGTTTTTGCGCAGCTCACTCGCCTAACCTGGACAGCTGGCTGATAAGCATTTCTATCACCCACCAGGGATAAGAATCGCACCAGCAAAAAACAACTATTGTTATGCCAGCCAACACTTTGTGGAATGTCAGATGGGGTAAATTGGGCTTGGGGTAAATTTTTGAGCACAGGCGTGACACAGAAGGTGTCTGGTCTCAAAGCGGCAGTGGTGGGTATCTGATAAGAGCAGAGACCAGCAGGGCAGAATGAGAGGTAATGTTGAAAAGGTGGTCAGTTGTGAAACATAGTGTGATTTTTATATGAAGAAATGCTTTTCATGTGCACATGTAGTGGAGGGGTCTATTTCATTTACTGGGGTCCTTTATTAGCGCCTGTGTCTTTGTCTCCCTTTCTTCGTGTTTCGTCCCGTTCGTTGCGCTGTTTTATTTCATTATGCAGTACCAACTAGCCCGGCATCTTGCACTTCTGTCCTTTATTAAGCCCCGACATTGCGCAACGCACAGGTATCCTTTGCCTCCATCGAGGCACAGCTGGTCTCTGGTCGTATGTATTTAGGTGCGGCAGCCAGATGCCACAGCAGCTGCTAAGGTGGCATAGGCAGCGTAGTGTAGTGTATTTTAAACTGTTATTCTGGCTCTAAAGGACCTTACAAACCAAACTAAAAGGCCAAGAGAAGTTATTTGCTGACCGGTCGTTTGCAAGAAAAAAAAACAAGGATATAAAAAAGAAACTTTTTTTTTTGATGAATTCAAAGGTGAATTTTTGCTTGAAACTTTCTCAGAATTCAGCCTGAAAGGCAGCATGACTTAAGTATCAGTGAATTGTCTGGTGTAATTGTTAAAAAACGTTGAAACTGCTGTCGTGTGTTCACAAGCAGAGCATGCTAGCTGACTGCTCCACAGAAGCATAGATATTCGGGGCTGTTGATTCTGCTCTTACTAATAAAGAACTCTGCCGATAACTCGCGGTGCCTTGAAGATGCATCTCGCGAATGCACAGATCTTGCTATCACTGATGAGCCTAGGAAGGCCTTAATCCACCAGGTGGCACAGTAGACGTTATGCACTGTACCGCTTGCAATTTGGAAATGTATAATGACAGCATGTGAAGGGAGCAAGCAGGGCTTTGTGTTCACGGGAGGGAAGGGGTAGCAGGCGATGTACCACCATGGTGGGGCAATATTTGTCATTCAGCCATGATTGTCAATCGGAAGAGTCTGCCAGTGGTTTGTGGATTATGTACTCATCTGTAGGCAAATCAGTGTGGAACGTAGAGGAGTGAATCGATAATGATCAATAAGCTTCCCAGGCCTCTTTGGCATGTCACCAGTAATCGGTTAAGATGGGAACCAAATTTGGTGTCCTCCCAGGAGGTCCTGGTGAAGCGGATTGTCCGGGAGAGTGGGGTGCTGGTGACCTCGTACGCCTGTGTGGCCAAGCTGTCCCTGCACAAGCACGACTGGCACTACGTGATTCTCGATGAGGGCCACAAGATCCGCAACCCAGATGCTCAAACCACCCTGGCTTGCAAACAGGTGGGTGCTGCTTGTCTGTTAAAAAAGAAATATGGCTTCCTTACTACAGTGCCCATAGAAAATGTTGACCCACCAATTTATGGGGCCCTCCACAGCAGGGTGAGAAAGTACAGTTATTTTGGACCCTGTGTCGCTGCTTGCCAAGCATGCCTCTTCTCCTAGGCCCCCACGTCTGTTAAAGCAAATGTTTGCGTGTACTGTGCGACACCATAGACCCCATGCTTAGCCATGCATCTGGGGATCCTGGCGGTTGAGCCGATACCAAGAGTTTGAACCTTTAAAGCCCCTTGGTGGAGGCAGCACAACACTTTGCCTGACCCGACCATGGGAAATCGGCAGCCGCCTTTTCCCCCTCCATCTTTCACTTTCCTATCTTTGTCACGTCCAAGGAATGACATGACAATGTCAGCTGTTCAGTGCCGGCGCCCGACCATTAGGCCGGCCGCCGCACATTTATTAATAGCCATTAAAAAGCCGGATCGGCAGGTTGTGATATTACAACAATCTTCTTTGTTACAACTGTCCTGTCTCCTCTGACCTTTTTCTGTTCCAGGCGGCGAGGGCTACACTGAGTTAGGCCGTATTGGGTTATAGTCATGGTGTACGGCTGGTGTGGGCAGGACTTGCTTGCCAATATTCCTGTCCCCTTGTTGGGCTCCGTGGTGTGTGCAGCCGAACAATATACATTTTCTATGGCTTCTTCTTCCAAACCAGCCAGACCATTGTTCCCATTTACAGTGTCCACAGACTACAGAGTAAGCAAGCTAGCCAGTGGTGACTTACTCCTTACCTCTATTGGGGATGTGCCAGTCTCCATAACATAGATCCTTGAACCCATGCTTTAATAAGGAACTTCCTGGATCTTACTGAGCCAGGTATGCAAGAAGGGTTTGCTGACCAAGAGGTAATAAATGTTCACCAAATAAAGATAATAAGGAAATACCTTGGTCTTGACATTCAACTGAAGTACATTACCTGAATCAATTGACATTGGATACATGAAGATCAAGTGTGCCCTTACATTCCTAACCCCTGCTTTAATTCTCAGAAGTATGCTCATGGTTCACTGAGTTGCTGCTGACACAAACCATGTGCTAAAAGTGCCTCAAGGGATCATTTATCAGACGCTGATCCACACTGTCCCAACTGTGAAGGGGACCACACCGCATACTCGCGGTCTTGCCCAAGCTGGAAAAAAGAAAAGGACATAATAGCTCTAAAGACAAAGGAAAATATAACTTTTAACGAGGCGCGACAGCGTTACCTCATTGCCCAAGGCATTTTGTTGTTCACAACTGGGAGATGCACGAGAGGTTACGAAAGCATGCCAGGAACATCAAAAATGCGTGCGAGAGAAAAGACTTTGAAGGTTTCCTCACAAGTCAGTGTCTTACCTGCCAGGATTGTTCACCTGCACCTGTTCACCTGCAGATTGTTCACTTGCAGAAAATAACCTGACCATAGCAAATACTCATTTTCAACAGCACAAGAGGCGCCTGTACATGTGGACTTCACCGGACGGTCTGTACAGGAATCGGATTGATTATATCCTTTGCCAGCAGAGATGGAGAAACGCTATACAAGCCGTAAAAACAAGGCCTGGGGCCGATTGTGGCACTGATCATCAGCTTCTTGTTGTCAAATTTAAGCTTCGAATGAGGAAAATGCAGAAAACTAGGAGGCCTTTCAGGTATGATCTAGATCAAAATCCGTCAGAATGGTGCTGTGGTAGTGAGGAATCGATTTCAAGAATTAGATCTAGAAGACAGAGAGCCTGAAGAGATGTGGACTGATGTTCGTGATATAATACAAGAAGCTGCTACTAAGGTAGTTCCAAAGAAAAATAAATGCAAGAAAGCAAACTGGTTGTCTGAAGAGGCTTTGCAAATAGCTGAGGAAAGGAGGATGGCAAAAGTTATGGGGGAAGGAGAAAGATACAAGGTTCTCAATGTGGATTTTCAGAGAATAGCTAAGAGAGACAAGAATGCCTTCCTGAACATACAGTGCCAAGCAGTTGAGGACAACAGCCAATTGAGGAACACAAGAGCTCTGTATAAAACAACCAAAGATATGAAAGGAAGCTTCTGTGCTAAGCTGGGTGTGATAAAGGACAAAAGAGGCACGGACCTCACTGCAGCTTCAGAGTTAAAGAAGAGGTGGCAGGAATACACAGAACTGTACAAGAAGGACCCGGATGTGCAAACCCAACATAACACGGTTGTGATCACTAATCTCGAGCCAGGCATCCTGAAGAGTGAAGTTGAATGGGCCTTAGCTAGCCTTCCTAAGAACAAAGCTAGCGGAATTGATGGCATTCCAGCTGAGTTGCTTCAAAACCTCAAACATGACGCTGTTAACGTTCTGTTTAGCAAATTTGGACAACCCTGCAGTGGCCACAGGATTGGAGGAAGTCAGTTTACATCCCCATTCCAAAGAAAGGCAGTGCCAAAGATTGTTCCAGCTACCGCATGATCGCGCTTATTTCGTATGCTAGCAAGGTGATGTTGAAAATCCTCCAAGGCAGGCTGCGGCAGTATGTGGATCGGGAGCTTCCGGACATGCAAGCTGGGTTTCGCAAGGGAAGAGGAAGTAGAGACCAGATTGCCAACCTTCGCTGGATTATGGAAAAAGCAAGAGAGTTCCAGAAGCCTATCTACATCTGCTTTATTGATCATGCTAAAGCGTCTGACTGCGTAGATCACGACAGATTGTGGCAAGCTCTCTAAGAGATGGGAGTTCCAATTCACCTCATCTGTCTCCTCAGGAACCTGAATGAAGGACAAGAGGCCGCAGTCAGAACTCGGCATGGTCTTACTGATTGGTTCCCGATTGAGAAAGGAGTGAGACAAGGCTGCATACTGTCACTCTGCCTATTTAACCTATATGCTGAGTGCATCATGAGGAAGGCCGGTCTGGACAAGTCTTCAGCTGGAGTGAAGATTGCTGGAAAACGTATCAACAACCTTAGATATGCGGATGATACCACTTTAATGGCGGAATGTGAAGTGGAACTCGAGACTTCTGATATGCGTACAAGAAGAGAGTGAGAAGTTTGGGCTTAAACTGAACATTAAAAAGACAAAGATCATGGCTTCTTGCCCTATCAAGTCCTGGAACATCAAGGGACAAGAAGTGGAAGCCGTGACAGATTTTCTCTTCTTGGGCTCCAAGATTACCCCTGAAGGTGACTGCAGCCATGAAATTAGGAGACGCCTGCTTTTGGGAAAGAGAGCCATGGCCAGCATTGACCACCTAGTAAAGAGCAGAGACATTAGACTGCCAACCAAGATCCATATAACTCGTTCTATGGTCCCCGCAGGGGGCACCTGTTAAAGCAGGTGTTTGTGTGTTTTGTGCGACACCACGGACCCCGAGCACCCACGCTTAGCCGTGCGTGGCATCGCCGTGTCTGGGGAAAAGGGGATCCTGGTGGTTGAGCCGATGCCGAGTGTTTGGACCTTTAAGGCCCCTCGGCAGAGGCAACACACCACTTTGGCCCACGCTTCCCACAGACGGCACCTCCGGGCTGACCCACCCGGGGGAAATCGGCAGTCGCCTTTTCCTGTCCTCCCCTCCATCTTTCACTTTCCTATCCCCTCTCTTACAACTGTCCTGTCTTCTCTTACCTTCTTCGTTTCTTCCTACTTCCAGGCGGCGAGGGTTAACCTTGTGTGGCTAACCACCCTGCGTTATGCCATATTTGGTTATAGTCAGGGTGTATGGCTGGCGTGGGCAGGACTGCTTTGCGAGTTCCTGTCCCGTCCCCTCGTTGGGCTCCATGGTGGGTGGCCGCCACCCCGGCTGAACAAAAACTTACTGTATGGCTTCTTCTTTGCTCTCCAATGATCGTTCCCGAAAAAGGGGACGGACCGATGAAACTGCAAACTTCTTTCTAAAGAATGCAAACAGATTCCCACGCTTCCACGTGGTGCACAGTGAAGACCCTCAGAAAACAGCTAGGCAAATATCTCCTTTTGTCGTGACCAAGACATTGACTGAAGCAATAGGCCAAGGATACAATGTCAAAAAACTTCCAAATGGTGACCTTCTCTTGGAAATTATGTACCATCATCAGAATGAAAAACTCCCAACAGTAACCAGCTTTGGGGAATGCCCAGTTAATGTCACCAAACACCGCTCTCTAAACATGGTGAGGGGAGTCATTTCAGATGACGACATAAAGTACCTAAGTGAAGAAGAACTCCTTGAAGGACTAAGAGAACAAAATGTCATCAATGTGTTCAGAATTAAAATCAGACGGGATAACAAAGAGATACCGACTAGGCACTTAGTCCTTACCTTCGAATCGAGCACACTGCCCGAGGCTGTGGAGGTAGGGTACACGAAGATAAAACTGAAACCATACATACCTAACCCGCGCCGCTGTTTCAAATGCCAAAGGTATGGCCACGGCTCACAGACTTGCCGAGGCCAACTTACATGTGCGAAGTGTGCCTCCCACGAGCATCCCGCTGAGAACTGTGAATCCGAAACGCATCTTTGCATCAACTGTGAGGGCAGCCACGCTGCTTACTCACGAACCTGTCCAACATGGAAACAAGAGAAAGATATCATCACACTAAAAGTCAAAGAAAACCTCACTTACAGGGAAGCACGTAAGAAACTCACGTCCACTCACACCCCAACTTATTCTGTTGTGACGCAAAAGGGGGCGGCGTCACAGCAGTCCTTGGAACCTGCCCAGGTGACACACGGTGCACCTAAGGCAGGGACCTCTACGTCCCCGGTGGAAGTAGCTGGGGCTGCTCCACCACCCCCAAAGCAGGCTGCGCGGGCCTCTAGGTCAGCTGGCCCCAAGGTCTCTCCAGTAACGGAGAGATCTACCACAAATGTGTCTGTGCAGTCTGCACAATCGTCCAGCACGTCCGAGGACGCAATGGACACAACAAACGACGACCGTCCGGGGCCGTCAACATCTGACAGGCGACGGAGCTCCTTGGAGCGAACCAGAAAAG
The DNA here is from genome assembly GCF_055883805.1 of Amblyomma maculatum. Classification (NCBI taxonomy): domain Eukaryota; kingdom Metazoa; phylum Arthropoda; class Arachnida; order Ixodida; family Ixodidae; genus Amblyomma; species Amblyomma maculatum. The sequence continues at coordinate 7,851,709 of NC_139348.1, forward strand.
AAAAGGCCCGAATCACCGGGCCAGAAAAAACTTAGTCTCTCTACCTTCCTCGTATAAAATGGCGTTCTTAGTCCATTGGAACTGTAGAGGACTTTTAAAAAACTACAATGATATAACAGACCTTTTAAATTCACTGTCCCCTGTGGTCCTATGCCTACAAGAGACCAATCTGGGACCGCAACAAAAAAATTTTTTAAAAAAGCACAAAGTGTTTCGATGTGACAGAGAACAAGCAGGTCGCCTCTCCGGAGGCGTTGCTATTGTTGTGCAGAGCAGTATTGCAACGCGAGAAGTCCATCTCAAAAATAATTTCGAAGCTGTTGCAGTTACTGTTGTTCATTATAAAACAATCACAGTATGTTCTGTCTACCTTCAACCTCATGTTATTGTTACCCTTCACGATTTAGAGGAACTTCTACAACAGTTACCTGAACCATATATTTTAGTTGGAGATTTTAATGCACACTCCTCCTTTTGGGGGAGTGAGCAAACAGACAGTAGAGGACGTATTTTAGAAGATTTTTTGCTGTGCAACAACGTCTGCCTCCTGAATACAGGTAAACAAACATATTGCTCCCCAAGCTCGGGAAAAATGAGCTGTTTAGATCTATCATTTTGTTCACCATCAATTTTTACCGATTTTAAATGGGACGTTCTCGACAACCCATATGGAAGTGATCATTTACCTGTCATAATAAGTCTAACATCCTCACCATCCATCACTCTAACCAAACCACGGCGATGGAAACTTCACCTGGCAGATTGGACACTTTTCCAGTCCAAAGCTGACCTCGTAAAAATATTTTCAGAAAATCTCAGCATAGATGAGCTGAATGAAGAGATTACAGCTTGTATTATTGCTGCAGCACACCTAGCTATTCCACAGTCCTCGGGAACTGTACAGCAAAACCATAAAGTGTGGTATACACAAGAGTGCAAAGAGGCAAAAAGAAAACAAAATAAAGCTTGGGGAATATTCCGGAGATATCCTACACATGAGCACCTTATAACTTTTAAAAAGGCCAGGGCTAAAGCACGGTGCATTCGCCACGAAGCTGAAAAAGCCTCATGGCAAAATTATGTGTCATCAATAAATAGCTCAACCACATCTAAAAAAATGTGGGAGCAGGTTAATAAACTAGACGGCAAATACTATCCTTTCACGATTCCACTTTTAACAACTCCTGGTATACAAACGAGTGTAGAAGAACAAGCAAACATATTGGGGGAACATTTCGCTACAATCTCTAGTTCGGCACACTATACACATTCCTTTATAAAGTATAAAACAGCAGCTGAAAAACAAAGACTCCCAATAGCTGGAGGCACAAATGAACCGTTTAACTGTTTAATTACACTTGAAGAAATAACTAGAGTATTAAATGCCGGGAAACAAACTGCACCAGGACCAGATGAAATACATTATAAAATGCTTGCTCATTTGACTCCATTGTCAGTAGATGCATTATTGAATTTTTTTAATAAAATATGGATATCTGGAACAATACCAGAAGCCTGGAAGACAGCCGTTATAGTACCTCTCTTGAAGCCTGGGAAGCCCCCGGACTCCCCAGGCAGTTATAGGCCAATAGCCCTGACGAGCTGCCTTGCAAAAGTTTTTGAAAGCATTGTAAATACAAGGCTCATGTTTGTTCTTGAATCCCGGAAACATCTTGATACTCATCAGTGCGGCTACAAAAAAACATGTTCAACTATTGATCACCTTGTCCGACTGGAAAATACTATCCGAGAAGCCTTTATCCATAAACAGCATTGCCTTGCCGTATTTTTTGACCTCGAAAAAGCCTATGACACCACGTGGAGGTTTGGCATCCTGCGTGATTTGGGAGAGCTTGGCATTCGCGGCAGGATGCTAAAATGTATAAGCGACTTTCTCTCTCAACGCTCGTTTAAAGTACGTCTCGGTTCTACCCTTTCTAAAACCTTCATACAAGAAAATGGTGTGCCTCAAGGATGTATTTTAAGTACTACTCTGTTTATAGTAAAAATTAACAGTATAGCAAAAATAATCCCAAAATCCGTTATGTACTCTGTCTACGTAGACGACCTCCAGATTGCATGTACATCCTCCAATGTGTCAACATGTGAGAGGCAAATACAGCTCACAGTAAATAGACTGGCAACGTGGGCAGATAGGAATGGCTTCAGGTTTTCTACTCAAAAGTCTGTAGTTGTTTTGTTCTCTCTCAGAAGAGGACTGCACATTGATCCCACCATCCACCTTAATGATGTTAAGCTACCTGTAAAGCACGAACATAAATTTCTAGGGCTAACTTTTGACAGAAAGCTTTCATTCCTTCCCCACATAAACAACCTAAAAAAGAAAGCTTCGAAATCTCTCAATATATTAAAAGTCCTTTCACATAAACACTGGGGATCTGACAGAACATGTCTTTTAAAAATTTACCGCTCTGTGGTTCGCTCATGTTTAGATTATGGCTGCATAATATATGGATCTGCAAGGCCGTCATATTTAAAACGACTGAACTCTGTACACAATTCAGGCTTGCGTATTTCAACTGGTGCATACAGGACATCCCCCATAAACAGCTTATATGTAGAAACCAATGAACCATCTCTTACAAGCCGAAGAAACATGCTCACATGCTCATACATTTTAAAGATCCGTTCACTGCCAAACCATATCTGTTACCCAATAGTTACAAAATGCCAGTCTCGAACACTGTTCATAAACAAACCTCAAAAAATAAAACCACTTCTGCTCCGCTTTGAAGAGAAATGTCAAGTTTTAGACTTAATAGACTCATTACCTAATATTACCCGAAAACCTGATCCACTTCCACCATGGTACTGCCTGCCGTCTGTATGTGACTTCACATTAAACCAATTCCAGAAAAACCAAACACCACATGAACACATATTGCAGGAATTTTTAGCCCTAAGTGAAAAGTACAGAAAATATGTGGCATTCTATACAGATGGTTCAAAATCTGCACAATACGTCGGAAGCGCAGTGGTCCAAAACAATTGGAATAGAACAGTACGGCTACCACAGTGTGCATCCATTTTCACTGCCGAGTGTTATGCAGTCCTCATGGCCCTAGAAAAAATTAAAATTGAAAACATAGAGAATAGTGTCATTTACACTGATTCTTTGAGCATACTAACAGCATACAATCATAAAAATGCAGGCAAATCGCTTATTGGTGACATTATACACAGCATAAATACAGCCACTACCCAGGGACATACTGTAAAGCTTTGTTGGGTTCCAAGTCACATAGGAATTGATGGAAATGAAAACGCTGATATATGCGCTGCACAAGCTCGGCGTATAGAAATTAAGAAAGTGCACGTTCCCTACAAAGAAGCAGTCAAGTTAATGCAGTCTAAGCTAAGAGATAGATGGTAGTCCAAATGGAATAATGAAGAAAATAATAAGCTACACCTAGTAAAACCTGTCATATCTGAATGGAAGTCATGCACACACCAAGAACGATTCACTGAAGTCATTTTATGTCGCCTCCGTATTGGACATACACACCTTACACATGGTTATATTCTTAGAAAAGAGGAAATACCAACATGCGACCTTTGCGGAGAAACTATCACAATTAATCACATTTTATATTCCTGTACAAAGCTAGAAGAACTAAGAAAGAAGCATTTTTCAATATTTTATTCAGAATATATTCCTCTTCACCCTAGCTTACTCATAGGAGAAAATGCTCTTGTTAATATATCATGTGTTTTTATGTTCTTAAAAGATGCCAACCTTCTTAACAAATTATGAGTTTTAACTACCATATTACCATCTGCTGCATGGACAGCAGATCTCATCATGTGTTTGGCGCATGATAGCCTTAGATGCTTATGCGCCATAAAACACAACACACACAACACACACACATTCTATGGTCTTTCCAGTTGTGATGTATGGATGCGAAGTTGGACTGTGAAAAAGGCTGACCGCCGAAGAATTGACGCGTTTGAATTGTGGTGCTGGCAGAGGCTCTTGAGAGTTCCTTGGACTGCCAGAAGATCAAATCAGTCGATACTGTCCACCATAAACCCTGACTGTTCATTGGAGGGTCAAATTCTAAAGTTAAAGCTCAGCTACTTTGGTCATCTGATGAGAAGAGAGGAGTCGCTGGAGAAAGCTTTGATGTTGGGAAAGGTTGACGGTTACTGGAGAAGGGGTAGGCAGCGAACGCGATGGTTAGATGGCATCCTCGAGGCATTGCAGATAAAGTTATATGATGTTAGGAAAATAGTGACCGACCGTAAAGCATGACGTGATATGGTCCATATGGTCACGAAGAGTCTGACACAACTGAACTGATACTAAACGAAACCACACCACTTTCCCTGTAAAAAAGACTACAGTCAAACCTTGTTATAACGAACACGGATACAGTGAAATATCAGATATAACAAAGTAAAAGCAAAGTTTGGTTGGCTGTGCTTTATTTCTATGGGAGTTCTATCTGTATAACGAAATGGAAAACTGAAAATTTGACACTAAATCGGTTATAACGAAGCATATTTCGTATTCACACAACTCAAAATCCGCAAAGAAGCAAAAAAAAAAAAAAAAATTTTCGAAACGCTAAATTTTGGTTTTATCAATCGCCTCGACCTAAAATGTGTTTGAATCACCCGCGCTTTCGCACGCCACGCCACCTAGGGACCGCGAGTGAATCTAGCATCAACAGCTGCCTGGCATGTGACTGGCACGTGATCGAACCACCGCCCGCGTTGCCTCCACCTAAAATGTGTTTAAATCACCCGCGCTTTCGCACGCCACGCCACCTAGGGACCGCGAGTGAATCTAGCATCAACGGCTGCCTGGCATGTGAACGGCACGTGATCGAACCACCGCCCGCGTGCCCCTGCCCCTACTTTTTGCCGACCCGCGCGTGTGCTCACTTTCCTCGAGGTCGTGCCGTCGTCTTGCAGCATGGCGGCGCCGAAAGGCAAAGCAGTTTCTCTTGAAACAAAGATAAAAATATTCAGGGCGGTCGACAGCGGGCGCAAGAAGAAAGAGATTGCCGCAGACTTCGGCGTTGCGCCTAGCACTCTGTCAACCATACTGAGCGCAAGGCAGAAGATAGAAAACGTGCACTCTGCAGGCGCCGTGAAGAATGAGAGGAAGCGCCTCAGGTATTGTCACCACCAGGATGTTGAAGATGCCTTGTTCGCGTGGTTCAAGGACCTGCCTGTGTCTGGTGCCGTGCTTGAAATGAAGGCAAGAAGTCTTAGGCCACGATGACTTCTATGCAAGCAGTGGCTGGCTGCAGCGATTTAAAGACCAGATTGTTTGCCACACCTTGTTGGGCAAAGGAGCAGCCATCGATGTAGAGAACTGCGAGAAGTGGGCAGAAAGCATCCGCATGCAACTGGATGGCTACGAGATGCGCGATGTCTACGACGTGGACGAGGCTGCGCTTTTTTTTAAGCTGCTCCCGGAAAGGTCACTCGTTGAGAAGAACGAACTGTGCCGAGGAGGCAAGAAAAGCAAAGACCGCGTCACCGTTGTTGTTTGTGTCAACATGGATGGGTCAGATAAAAGGCGGCTAACTGTTATCGGTAAATCTGCTCGCCCCAGGTGCCTGCGCAACGCCCGGAATGTCCAAGCGGACTATCACTCAAACAAAAAGGCGTGGATGACGTCGTCACTCTTTGAAGCATGGCTGAAGGCCTTCGACAAAGACATGGCAGAGCAGCGCAGGAAAGTGCTCCTTATATTGGACAACTGCTCTGCCCATAAGGTGTCTGTACCACTTGAAGCGGTCCGCCTAGTTTTTTTGCCGCCAAACTCGACCTCAGTGCTGCAGCCATTAGACAGGGGCATCATTCGCTCACTGAAATGCTGCTACCGAAAGCGATTGGTTACGCAGCTCGTATTTGACATAGACAGGGGCATATCAACGGCCATAAACCTCAAAACTACGCTGGACATGCTGTACGGTGCATGGAACGAAGTGGCACAGTTGACAATAAGAAATTGCTGTGTTGATGCTGGCCTAGCCCCATCCACCAGCGAGACTGAGCCCAACTACGCCCACGATTCTGAAGGTGAAGCGGACAATTTCAACGAGACGACATGGCGTCAACTGGCGGTTCTGAATGTTACGTTCGAGGACTTTATTGCTGCCGATGACAACTTGGCTGTGGCGCCTGAATTGGCCGACCAAGAAATTGTCGATCAGTTGCTTCCTACAGATGATGCTACGAGCAGCCATGAGAGTGAAGAAGAAGGCGAAGAGCGAGCTCTCAGCAGCACCGAGGCCGCCGATATGGCGAGGAAATTGAGAAGGTACCTTGAGAACCTACCTGTGGCCAAATCAGCTGACATTGGGAAAGCACTGCACAGTGTCGATTTCGTTGAGAAATTTACTTTATCGAATAGTGTGAAGTGCCGCCAAATGAAGATTACGTCGTCTTTTAAATAAATCAGTTCTGCGTGGCCTAAATCCCGATTTGTGTGCTCATTTTTGCTTGGCGGTGCAAAATGAAAGGTAAGGTTTCGCGTGCTTATACCACGCTTTAAAGAAAAAAAAATGCTTTTTTTTCAGGTCTGTGCTTTCCATTTTAGGGTAGCCTTTACTTGGGTTTATGAACAGAATTGTTTTTGTAGGAATTTGTGTGTACTTTGACAACGAATATCGAATATAACGAATGAATTTCCGCGCCAATTGAGACTTCGTTATAATGAGGTTTGACTGTATAAATTTTATTGAATAACATTTGACAAAAACTCACCTTTCTGCTACGCATGCATAAGCTCAAAAAGAAAGCTTTGCAATCTGAATTTACTGAAAGTGCTCTCAAACACTGGGGATCTGAGCGGACATGCCTACATCTATCGCTCCACTCTAGGCTATGGATGCGTGATTCAGCAAGACGTGAATCCAATGCAGGGCTGCACCTTTCATGCGGAGCATACATCTCCCCCTGCTTGTAGAAACAAATGAGCGCCCTCTTGAATACAGAAGAACCACACCTACAGTCGCATCTGAAACACATCTGCTATAAGGTTGTATTTCTAGAACAGTTTTCACCCTCATGCTACTGCTATTACGATTTCAAGAAATGTGACGAGATCTGAACATGCTGGATTGTTTGCCTGCCAAAGGGCATAACCCATTATCTTCACAGCAGGTTTTCTAGCAGTCAGTGATCTCACTCTCACACGGTTCCGTAAAAGAAACTCCAAGACAACATGTAATTCAAAAATTGCACGAGCTCGATGAAAAATACAGCATCTTCATAGATACAGCTGATTATGTCAGAAGCGGAGTAGTGCAAGGAAAAGAGGAGTACATAATACGACTTCCGCAGTGCACATTCATCTTCACCGCTGAGTACTGTGCCATTTCTGTTACTGTAGAGAAAATACAGTCGAACCCAGATATATCGAACTCGAAGGGGATCGCGAAATAGTTCGATATATCGATAATTCGATATACAGAAATCGGCTTGGGACGGCACTTACGATGCGAAAAAACGATACTGTATTTGTCGCGTAATCAACTCACTCGCATAATGAACCCACCCTCCACTTTTGCACTCGAGAATTTGGAAAAACAAAAAGCTTTAAGGCCAGCTCGCTCACATGCAAGCGATCTCAGCGACGAGTGGCAGTGCGGCAGCGACAGAGCAAAAAATTTCCAACTTGTTGGAAGTGCGTCCCTCTGCAGCAGCTCAAAACAAGGTTTCTGTGTCACCGCGGCAGAAATCACCAGCGTTATCGCTTGCATGTCGCACGCCGTTTCGGTCGTCTCATCCACAGCTCATTTCTTGGCAGCGTGCCAAGATGCTGCGCAGCGATAACGTCGTGGGGTGTTTATCTTTTGATAGCTCCCGCTGCAGCGGGAAGCGAACTTGGCAGAGTGCCCATGATGGCTTGATTGCACAAGCCTGGTTCGATTTATCACGCTGCTTGGGGCGGGCGTAGTCTACTGCCACAAAATCATTGGAAAGCGTGATAAAGTACAGTAGACTCGCGATAATTCAAACTCTGATAATTCGTACTTTCGGTTAATTCAAACAAAATTCAAAATTTTAGTTGGCCCGCTATGCTTTCAGTGTATTTAAAAACCGCTTAATTCAAACTCCGCCATTCGGTTAATTCGTACTTTTTGCGTGTTCATACCGAAAAATATCTGCTGCTTCGCTGTAACTAGCTCAAAATTTGCGTTTTTATATCGTAACAGTCAAAAAGTAAAAAAATGTAACAAGTGCACCTCACCGCAAATCATTCGTCAACATGCCGCGCGAGGAAAAAAAAAAAAAAAGAGCCGACGGGTACGAAAGTGACGCTTGTCGGCCGACTCTGTAGCATGTGACCTAAAGAGCTGACGGGTACGAAAGTGATGCTTGTCGGCAGACTTTGTAGCACGTGACCTGCTTTTCGGACTGACTGCGCCAGCCGCAGCACGCTCGTTCCCCGATCGATCATGTCGCCGCGGGGAAAGTATCGGACGCTCTTCGTCAAAGAGAAATTGGCGGCCATCGAAGAGGTCGACGCTGGAGTTAAGAAGACTGCAGTGGCAGCAAAATATGGAATCACTAAATGTACGCTGACAACAATCCTAAAAGTTAAAGACAAGCTGCGGAGCAACGCAAGCCGCTTCGCGCCTGACAGAAAAAGGCTTAGGGAAGCGGCGCCCCCAGAACTCGAAAAGGCTGTTCTCCTTTGGCTGAAGCGCGCACGGAGCTCCAGTCTGCCAGTGAGTGGACCAATCCTGCGGGAGAAAGCTGAACAGCTGTCGCTGCGCTTCGGAATTGAAGGCTTTAAGATAAAGCGATGGCTGGATTTCTCGCTTCAAGGAGCGACACGGCCTCGCCTTCAAAAGTGTAAGTGGTGAAGCGGCAGCGGTCGATGAAGCTGTAGCTACTGACTGGCAGCACACGCGACTGACTGCATGAATACTCCCCAGCTGACATTTACAACGCCGACAAAATGGGGCTGTTTTTCAAGTGCCTTCCTGATCAGACCTTGTGTCGAAAGGGCGAGCGGTGCACTGGCGGAAAACTTAGTAAAGAGAGGCTGGCAGTCATGGTTTGTGCCAACATGGACGGAAGCCATAAGCCTGAACTTTTTGTTGTCGGAAAGTCAAAGCGCCCCAGGTGCTTCAAAGGTGTCCGAACACTGCCAGTTGATTACGCGGGAAACACGCGTGCATGGATGACGCAATCCTTATTTGAGGATTGGCTCCGTAAACTGGACGGGCAGTTCAAGCGGGCGAAGAGGAAAGTATTGCTCATCGTCGACAATTGCCCTACACATGGCGAAGTGGAGGGGCTGGAAGCAATTCGCCTCGAATTTTTGCCTCCCAATACAACAGCTGTCCTCCAGCCCCTGGATCAAGGGGTAATAAAATGCCTCAAAGTCCACTGCAGGAAGCTGCTACTTAAGAGAATGTTGGTGTGTGTGGATAATTCAATGCCATACACCATAACACTGCATTCATCGTTGGGGATGCTTGCTGCTGCATGGAGTGCTGTGACGCCAACAACAATTCGAAATTGTTTTCAGCACGCCTTCCGCATCCCTGGCTGCAGCAGTGACTTGCCTGACTGCCAGCAAAGTGAAGATGAAGGTTGCCTGCAAAGCGACGATGCAAACCAAGTGCTCTCTGCTCTGCAAGTGCACAACATAGCTGCCGACCTCAACGATTATGCAGCTGCTGATGATGACCTGTGTGTGTGCAGGGAGGACACACTTGATGACTTGGCAGCGGAGGTGATGCCACCAGAATGCAGTAGTGAAAGTGAGGAGGAGTTGCAAGAGCAATCCACTGTGACATCTGCACAAGCATTCCATCACATTGCTCAAGTCTGCCAATTTCTGATGACAACAGAAAACTCTGAAAATGAACTGGCTGCTCTCACGGGCAGAGAGAGCTTTGTGTTGAAAGCTCATGTAGCACGGAAGCAGTCGACCATTCACAATTTTTTTAAAACGTCTGGTCAACAGTAAATGACGACCAATAAACTTGTTGTGTACCTTCCACCTCTGCTTGTTTATTTTGTGTAGTTGAGGTATGGAAGTGCATAAAAATGATTCAAATAGATGCCTGGTCATAGTGTGCTCTGTCATCTTGCCCAGAGTTGTATGTACAAAATCTTCTGATAATTCAAACTTCCTGATAATTCAAACAAAATCCTGGGGTCCCTTCGAGTTTGAATTAATGAGAGTCTACTGTAGCTGCAAATGCTGTTTGAAGCGAAAAATGCTAAAAGCCGGTGTCATGATCGCAGCTGACCGCGTGCTTTTGTTGATTCATACAGTTGAATCCCGCTATAACGAAATTCACGGTGCACGAAAAAAAATTTGTTCTCGCGGAACTTCGTTATCGCAAAAATTTGACGTGAAACGCAGAAAGAATTGCCCAAGCAGCAGCAAAGGCGTTTAATGCCAAAAATCTGTAAGCTTGGTTTGCTTACGCTTCACGGCGAGCAACGCCGTCACGCGATTTTCGCACTCGGTCAGCAAACCCATTGCAACATCGTCGTCTCGGACAGCAACGAAATTCCTGATGACATCAAAAGCGTCCATCACCTGTACGGCGGTTGCCGCAGCCGGCGCTTCCTGTACGTCGTCGTCTTCTTCATCGGAAGAGTCCTTATCATTCCGGGCAGCTTTTATGATCTGCTCATCACTCACATCTTCGTGAACAACAACACAAGCGTCAGCGCCGATGTATTCGTCGAGCTCGAGATTAGGCGGCACGGTTCCTATTTCTCCCAGCGTTTTCCAGGCGGCCGCGATCCCCGGAGCCGGTGACGCCTCTTCGTCGTCGTCTGTAACGCCTGGTGTTAGGCCAGCAGAGTGTACGGGTCGACCTTCGGCAAATCCGGCGTGCCTGAAACAGTTCACAATTACTGAGCGCCCCAGTGTGCTCCAGGCAGCAGACATAATCTGCAGTGCCACGTACAAGTCCACCTTCGTGTCTCGGCCGGTTTCAGCGTTAAAAAGCAGCCGCTGAATTAACCTCCCGCGGTAAGCGCGCTTCAGGCTAAGAATCACGCCCTGATCGAGAGGCTGTAAGACAGACGTGCAATTGGGAGGGAAAAACCTCAGCTCCGTGTTAGTGAGCTTGACTTCGTCGGAGTGATGCGCTGAACAATTGTCCAAAAGCAAGCAAACTTTACGGCCCTGCCGCTTCATGTCGCGGTCGAATGCCATCATCCACTCGGTGAAAATAGCGCGGGTCATCCATGACTTGTTGTTCGCCTTGTACTGCACAGGTAGGCTACGAGTTCCCTTAAAACAGCGCGGCTTGGCACTTTTGCCTATGACTAACGGCGGACGCTTGTCCGAGCCATCCATGTTTGTGCAAAGCAGCACTGTGATGCGTTTTTTGCTGTGTTTGCCGCCGTGACAGCGCTGCCCCTTGAAGTCGAGCGTCCTAGCCGGCAACATCTCGTAGAATAGCCCGGTCTCGTCGGCGTTGTAAATGTCTGCAGGCGCGAAGTTGCTTAAAATTCCGGCCATGTTACTCGCCTTCCAAGCAGCTGCTCCGTCCACGTCTGCTGACATTGACTCGCCGCACAACACTTTTCCAACGGTGTTATGGCGGGCCTTGAAACGGTTTAGCCAGCCAATGCTGGCTTTAAAATCATCAATGCCAAGTAGGCATGCATAGTTCAAGGCTTTCTGCTGGACGATGCTTCCGGACAGGGGGACGTTGCTGGCTCGTGCTTCCACAAACCACGCATGCACTGCTTTGTCCAACTCTTCATGGAGGGGCCGCGTCACCTTTTTGTGCTTCGAGGATGTGCCTGAAGCAAGTGCCATTCTCACGCTGTCCTTATTGCCTAGAATCGTTGACAGCGAACTTGCAGGAATTCCGAAGTCTTCAGCAATTGCCGCTTTCTTCCTTCCGCTTTCTGCTTGGGCGATTATTTGAGCTTTTTGCTCAAGGGAAAGAGTTTTGCGTTTTTTCACTTGCGTTGCCATCGTGTCCTGCGGATGAAAACTCGTCGTTGTCGAAGAGAAAGGCAGCGAGTGAACAACGCGACCACGACACAAAGCCAAAATGGCGGAACTGCAATCACGTGATTTCATGCTTAATGTGGCTTTGGATTTGACTTGGACTTCTCGCCAATAAAACTAGTTTCGGTTTCGATTTTGAACGCGAAAATTTCGTTGAAGCGGAAACGCTCTGCAAAAATGGTTCGTTGTGCAGAGAAATTTAGGCCATTAATTCTTATAGGATACTCGCGGGGAATAAAAAATTATTCGTTGTCGCGGAAATTTCGTTGTGGCGGTATTCGTTGTGGCGGGATTCAACTGTACATGCAAGGATAAACGACTCCCGCAAAAAAAAGAAAAGAAAAGCCGCTTCGTAACGTCATATCTTACGCTACGCCGCGCGTACAGCACAACGATAAGAACAAACGACTCGCAAAAAAAAAAAGAAATCTGTCGCTTTTTAACTTCCGCAGGCGCCAAGCCACGTCAGCCGCCGCGCGCAAAGTGTTCACAACTCATACAATACAATACAATACAATAATAAGTTTATTTCCAGGTTCAACTGGAGGGTTTCCCGGATAAAAGCTGCCTTCGCAGCTTGACAGTGTCCAGGAAACCCTTACAAGCAGCAGCAGACGAGTGGTGAAGGAAATCTCCAAATCTGTCATATATACAGTAGTCACATTCAATAACAAAACATTAAATACACACGGAAATTCACAGTAAGCTTTAAAGTAAATGGCACAAAGAGAAAAACAGTTGAAATGCGCAGTTTTTAAGGGAAAAATGTCAACTGGGCAAACATTCAGCAATCTACAAACAGAAGCATAAAATCACATTTGAACAAAATATTTGCGCAGCTCGGCTTTTGTGTATCCTATTGTATTTTGATAAGTGTTTAAAACATGGGGCAGGTTGTAAGACAGCATTTGTAATTTATAATCAGTGCGAAAACATGGTACATTTCATGCATTAGTACTTCTTGTGTGCATGTTAGCACGATGCGTCTCCAAAGATGCTAAGGAAGAATAATATTCGGCAACGGATGCATTCGAAAAATACATGATTTGTAGTAAACTATAATTATACAATTGATCAACACGGATAATATTATGAGCTTGGAATGCATATTTGGAGGTGGTCGCATAATCAACATTAGCTATTATTCTAACAATTTTCTTTTGCAATACGAGAAGCTTATTTATGTTTGCCTTGGTCATTGTGGCCCACACTAAACTACAGTAGTTAAGATGAGAAAAAAATAATGCGTAATAAACTTGTCGTTTACACTTCATAGGTAGAGTTGCACGACATCGCGAGAGGGCCCCACAGGCAGAAGAGTTTTTTGCAGATATGTTCAACGTGAGCATTCCAGTTTAAATGAGATGAAAATACACCAAGGGATTTATGTTCCTCAACAATTTCTATTAGTTGGTTTTCAAACTTCAGTACACAGTTTGGTGTTGTCAGCTTATTTCTTGCTCGAAATATTAAAGCCTTCGATTTTGTAGGATTTATCTTTAATTTATTCATCATTGACCACCTAGATAATCTATCCAGTAGGTCGTTACCTTTCGCTATTACATCATTGAGATTATGGCCTGAAAGAAGCAATGTGCTATCATCGGCGTAAATTACAAAATGAATAGAAGGATCTATAGTTGCAATGTCATTTATATAGGTATTAAACAAAAGGGGTCCAAGTACACTCCCTTGCGGGACACCACAGCTAATAGGTAAAGGGGATGAAAGTTCATTATCTACAGATACTGACTGGCTTCTGTTTTGGAGGTAATCTTCAAGCAGTCTGAGTGGTTTACCACGGATTCTGTACATTTGAAGTTTATAAGCAAGGATCGCATGATTTAAGCAGTCAAATGCCTTACTAAAATCAAGGAAAAGGCCTACCGTATACAAGTTGTCATTAATATTGTTCAAGATAATTTCTTTCATTGCTAATAAGGCTGTTTCTGTTGATTTGCCTGTTCTGAAACCAAACTGCGACTCAGATATTACCTTATGTTTATCAAAAAACTTCGTTATTCTTGAAGAGATAACCTTTTCCAGTCCCTTAGAAAACACGGGGAGCGCCGAAATCGGCCTATAGTTTCCTGGTAAGTTTCAGTCGCCCCCTTTATAAATTACTGACAGTTTTGCAGTTTTCATTCCGTTGGGAAAAACCCCGGATTCAAGTGCCAGATTATAGATATGAGAAAGCAGGGGACAAATTATAGATACGACATATTTCAACGGTGTCATCTGCATGGCGTTTATATCTAAGGCTTTGCTATTACTAATTCCCATATACACGTTGTAAACGTCACTTGCATCAGTTGGGTCGAAGAATATAGTTTCGCTAACCTGACTAGGATAACCGGCGATAAGGGTGCCTGTAGGATCTTGAGATGAAGTAACACTATTAAGAAAATGTTTATTGAAGTGTTGTGCGAGTGCTCTTCCCCTTACTTCGTTTCCACTGACAAGCATCGTTTTCGTAGCATGGTTATTTACACGGCGACCAAGGACATCATTTAAAGCTTTCCAGGTAATATCAGGTCTACTTGAACTGACGTTAGAAAAGAGCCGCTGATAATAGATATTTTTAGCTTTCCGTAGCTCCGCGTTCAATCGGTTCCTTAACTTTTTGAAAGAAAGCAGCGCATCTTCTGTGCATGTTCGAAGGAACATTTGATACCGACAATTTTTGTCCTTTATTATTTTGAACAATTTTTTTGTAACCCATGGTTTTCTTATCTTTTTGGGAGGGGTGTGTACTTCCAGCAGAAAGTGCTTCGAATAAAAACGAAGGAAATGGTGAAAAAATAGGTCGTACGCATCATTGACGCTCGTTTTCTGCAACACACAAGACCAGTCGTGCTTAAGGGGAGACGCGGGTCTTAAAACGGTCGAAAATGGTCAAAAAGTCGATTTTGGGAAAAACTCATTTTCGGAAGGTTTATCCTTTCGAGCATCTACAGTAAAATTATTAACGCTGAATTCGGTCGGGAAATGCGATAAAATCGGCTTTCAAAACACCACGGCAGCGACGAAATGGCCCCGAAAAGCGAGACTTTGTTCGAACTTCCCGCGCGCGCCACCGGCGTTGCAGCCGGCCGATCGCCGCCATCTTGGGCTTGTTTTGAAGCTGGTTTCTTTGTGCGCAATTTGAGCTATCTCAAAATGGCGTTGCTCAAGCCGAGCGGCGGTTCGGGTTGGTTTCCCGAAGGCCGTTTTCGGGTCGCTGATTGGCTCGCACGCGGCGCGCTTCGCGCGCGCGCCGTTCTGCGCCTCCCATTGGCTGGTGTGACCGTCTACGTCATTTTTTTTTTCTTTCTCTTGCGTTCGCCGCTGTGGCTGTCGCTTCGTGCGCGTCTGTTTTTGCGCTCGTGTTTCTCTACACGCCGTGTTTCCACCTTGTGCCGGGAGTTCCTCTTTGCGATCGAGATGCCGGGAGACAGTCGATTGAAACCGAGCACGCAACGAGCTTTTGGAAGCCGGAAGAAACGTCCGTGGAACAAAAAACAGCAGGCAGCGGCCACCAGTGCGTCGCCGGACTCGTTGGATCCGCCGGGTACATCAAGCACGCTGCCCGATGACGACACCGCGGGACCAAGTTGCAGCACAAATCGTATCTCAGATCGTGGTACACTTCGTGTTGATGCTGTGTACTATTCGTCGACCGAGCAGGCGCAGCGTGTTGAGCGATCGGCGCAAGCAAAGTCCGTTCTGTCGGAAAAGTCGGCAACCCAGCACAAGTTTGACCTTGGCGTCAGTGCGGATTACCAGACAGCTGATGCCGGTACCCAGTTCGTGATTGTGGACACTAAGGTTTTGAACAATTTTTTCGCGCAAGCGAAGTGCGGAACCTGCGGCGCAGGAAGTCTGCGTTTGAGCAAGGCAACAGATAAGGAGTACGGCCTTGCTGTAAAGCTAATTCTGCTTGTCTGCGAAAACTGCGATTTCGAACAGAAGCAGTTCTCTTCCCCAACTGTTTGCCTGGTGGAGCTCTCGTCTCCTTGGCTCCGGTCCTCACATTCACCTCAAAAAAAAAAAAAAAAAAAAAAAAAAAAAAAAAAGTCAGCCCCTAACTTCTCGAAAGTAACCTCTATAATTTCATCACACTTACACATTCGACATTTCTTTTTTAAATGTTTCCTTGGATGGAATAAGACACGTTTTGTTTTGTAGGGAAACTGATAGGGAACATCTGAGTAACATCCGTTGTCGAAGATTCTTCCCAATATTTTCTGCACTCAGTGTCAAAACTTCAAATGAGTTTTTCTCAGCTTCATGTTTTTTGGTGACATGACTAGCCTTACGGAACTTTTCATTGGGTTTTTGTGGTGCAATTTTAATAAATCTTATACCGTTGAATTCAGAAAGGTTTGAACTGTGGAGCTATGCTATTTTTATATTGCTAAGTTGAACATATCAAATTTATTGAACAATAATGTCAGCTAATTATATTTTAGAATTGTGGGGCATCTACATAATTGAATATTTTTATACTGTGATGTACATCAATGATAATATAAATAGCATAGCTCCACATGGCAGGCCTTTGGCTACAACTACATTTTAATCGGAACGAAAAAATATTGAGGGAAACTGTCCTAACGACCCGTAAGAAATTACCAAATTAGGCTTTGGTTATTTCCTAATAACATTAGAACTAATTGAGATAGAGTAAAACTAATTACATTTTTGAAAACAGGAGGAAGAAATACATATACACACCCAATTTCGTTATTATATCTCTAAAAATAAAAATTTTCATTTTAAGACCAGTGTCTCCCCTTAAAAGCTTTCAATGAGCTATCGTTGATGCGCTGCACACGTATGGACTGTTTCACAATGTTTCGCTTAACATGCTCATTCCGAAAAACGACAAATACCGGACAGTGATCACTTACATCAGAAGCAATTGTACCGCAAGAGAGTACACTGGTTTCAATATCCGTAATTAATAAATCAAGTGCAGTCGCACTAGTGCACGTGACACGTGTTGGTGTTTCGATTAAGTTTACAAAACCGCAGGACATAAGTTTCATGTTAAAGTCACGTACAGTAGCATTCTGGTCAAGCATATTGATATTAAAATCACCGCTGCACAAAAGCGAGCATTTGTTCAGTGACGCATATTCTAGAATCTGGTCAAAATAATCTGTAAAAGCCTTCATGTTGCCATTTGGGGGGCGATATACAACAGAGATCACTTGGTTTCGATTTTGCAGTGTTAAAACTTCATAATCTTCTGTAACCTCACTAAGATTAGGCAGAATGTGGCATCTTTTGCACGCGAGAGTATAGATAGCGACACCGCCGCCTCGTTTATTTGGTCTGTTAAGGAAGAAGGTTTCGTAACCGGGTAATTCCAACATCTTGCAGCCAGATTGATACCATGTTTCAGTGAGCATCAAAACCGTAAATTCAAAAGTGAACTGTCTTAACAAGAACGTGATTTCTTCTTCCTTATTTCCTACTGAGCGGGCATGAAAGTGCAGGGCAGTTTCACACCTTCGGTCCTTTAGTTTCACCTGTTGTGGTAGTGCAAGTTCGTGATAGGCCATTTTGTTTTTAATTGTTACGGATTACCAAGCAGAAGGACGCCCCATTTCAATTGCTAGGTGAGCTATGAATATCGCCTGTTTCTAACTCAGCACGACTGCTTTCCGACGAGAAGATCTTGATAAGGTCTTTCTCGCTGGTTATCGGCATAACCGCCGAGCCATCAGATTGCCTCATGAAAATTTTTCCATTTTGCGACCAGACAGACTTCTAATGATGCTCATACTTTTTTTTAACAGCGTATGCAAGCAGTTTCTTTTGTGCCGGGCAAAGGTGTTCGTTTACGTATATAGGGTCCGAAGTTTCTATCCCAACATCAGTGTTTGTCAGCCTCATTTTTTTGGCTTTCTGAAGTACCTTGTCGCGTTTGGCTTGAGACCGGAACTTAACCACAATATTTGACTTGTCTGCCTTACGTGTCGGCACTCTATGACAGGCTTCAATATCCCGTTCTTCAATAGGCTCACTAATTGCAGTTCCTATTTTTGAGACTATGTCAAACACATACTCGCTGTCATTTTTGTTGACTCCTTGAATTTCTAGGTTGGCTTTTCTCAAGTATTGCTCAGAAAGAGTAAGTCGCTTCTCGAAGTCAAGCATTTTACCTTCCAGACTCGTGTGCAATGACTGAAGGGTCTCATTTTCTTCAGCAAGGTTCTTGTTTTTAGCGATCTCTGCATTTAGCTTTTCCGCAAGCTCTCTGATAGAGTCATGTGCGAACTCGATGCTTTTAATGCCTTGTTTTTCACTCTTCAGTTCTCTAATTTCATTACGCATTTCTCGCTCCATCGATTCGCGAAATGTTTTGATTTCAGTTTTAATTTCTTCTCGTAGCTTTGCGATATCAGCTTTAAACTCATCTTTCACTTTTACCGCCTCTTTCCCAGTCATTTTTAAAAATATGTCTCTCTGCAGAACACTCGATAGGCCTCAGCAAACAGACGGAGAACAGCACAAGTTCACAAAGCACTTTCCCTTAAAACCACTTTCACTTGAAAGCAAATAAAATGAACTGAAATGAAAACGCTTGGCAGCAGCGACGGGGGGCCAACAATAATGCTTAAGATCAATGTGTTGTTTTCACTAACCTGCGATGAATGCAGAAGTAGATTAGGACGTTTCCAACGCACTCGTCGCTACTGCCAAGTGCCGCGAACGTCGATGAAGGTGTTCCTTTTGTAGTGGCTGAGGTCACGTGGAAGCAAACGTAGCAGGTCACAACGCAGCCGACAACGACGCCTCCTTGAACCGGGTGGTGACCAGCGTAATCCGCGTTTTCACGATGGCGGCTTCCAGATGAAACAGTGTTGGCGCCTAGTACGGCTGCGCAGGTGTGCCCTGCGATGAATGCAGAAGTAGATTAGGACGTTTCCAACGCACTCGTCGCTACTGCCAAGTCAAAAAGAAAGCGTCCGACGTTCTGTCTGAAAACTGGCTGAGCTGGCTTGGCGCATGCGTAGCGCATGCTACTGCGAACGAAGGCCGGGAAAGAGGAAGGAGAGAGATAGCTCGGCAAAAGAATGGGCACACCCTTGCGCTTCGCTCTATTGCGTTTTTCCCCTCTCGTTCCCACCGGTTCTCTCTGGTTCATTCACGCAGATGGCTTGCAAACGTCATGCACGTGCTGGCGCGCGGGAAACGATAACCGCAGATGCGCGCGCCTTTGGGGAATGGGCGCGGCGCTGCTCTAGCCGAACTGCCCCCTCTCATTCCTTCCGCGCGTGGCTTGAAAACGTCACGCGGCAAACGGCCAAGGGTGATGCGATCGTTTTTAGGGAAGGCACACTTTCCAGTGCGTGGTGTGGAGTTCGATATATTGAACGACCGGTGAAATTGAGTTCGATATATGGCGTGGCTTTCCTATACTTTTGCATGGAATTTTCAAGAGGATATTCCGTCAGTTCGATATAACCAAAATTCGATATATGCGGGTTCGACTGTAGAGCATTACAGACAGTATTATTTACGCAGACTCCCTTGGCATACTCGCAGCCCTTCAACCCTGTAATGCAGGAACACCGCTGCTAGTATTTAATGTTGTGGTTGGCACCTCAGTTGCTTATGCGCCACTAAACCCAACACCCAGATATTGTGTGCCCATTCTTATGCTATTCATTGTGGGCCTTGGAATTAGCAACGACCGGGGCAGATGACAGCATGAGGGAGTAACAACCTGGGAACACAGCCCAAAGACCTGTTCTGTTGTTCAGGATTTGCGCATTATGTCAATAAGCAACTGTTCTCACAACACATCTTCTGCAAACGACGTGGCATAAATGCCACTAAACCCAACCCAGCCCTCTTCTCCCAGGTGTCGTGTGCAACACATTGCAGGCTAGTTGGTTGATCATCACAAGGTAAAACAGCGCAAAAACCACACAGTGCATATAAAGGTGAGACGCTATTCACTTATGCTATTCACTGTGGTCTTTGAATTAACGTAGCAAGCCAACGTCCTGCTCGCTTACGGGGGTGAAATAAAACCACCTAAGGGGGAAGCATGCGCAAGGAGGTGAGAGGTAGTCTGCTCACCTGGCGCGGCTTTATGCTCACGGGGAGCAGAGGGTGAAGGCGGCAGTCTTCCCGACAGAAAATGCTAACCGTGTGCGTGCTTGCTCATCCGTCGCAAGACACCCAGGGAGTTGCGACAGATGCGCTCCTCACCTCGGGCCTGGGGAGAGGAGATTTCCAGAGTAGGCCGGGAGGAGAGAAGAAAACCTGCGCGGTGTCGCCGCGGGAGCCTGGGAGGTTGGGAGGGTGGCCAGTGTGCCCTCTCCTCGCGGTACTCCTCAACGGCGCGCATAATCACGTTAATTACGCGCGGCTGTTCCAATGGAGCAGGGGATTGAGAATCCTCACAAGTGAGATGGAAAGAGGCTAAAACAATCCCCTTTGCCGCTGCTAGCCGCAAGCAAGGGCGCGGTGAGGGAGAGCGAAAGTAAGGATCAAGTCATGTGCCGACCTATTGGAGAGGCAACGGTGCACACCCCTGAATTTGACATGTCGTAGCAGCCACGCCAACAGAATAGAAATAAAAACCTTCAAACCTGCGGCAGATGGCAGAACAACCCTTGAACCCGTCACCACACGCGCGCGCTGCTAATCGCTTAGCACGAGAGAGAAGGGTGTGCGCAGCAA
Source organism: Amblyomma maculatum (assembly GCF_055883805.1). NCBI lineage: Eukaryota > Metazoa > Arthropoda > Arachnida > Ixodida > Ixodidae > Amblyomma > Amblyomma maculatum. Next base: position 7,872,383 of record NC_139348.1, read on the forward strand.
CCGCGCATCCCAGCAAAGATGGTGGCAGGGATGGGTGAGGTTGCTTCGTACATCTTCGATATATTGTAGAGGAAGTATGTCGAGGTCGGCGGGGAAGCTGGGCGATCAAGACCAACACAATCTGCGCGTTTGCAATTCCACACTTCTTCCTTCTTAGTCAGTGTTCAGCGAAGGAGCCCATCTTCTTCTTCACAATGCTCCCCAGGAAAAAAGGAGCCATCCTGGCGACTTAAGGGGACGAATATACTATGGGATCGTAGAATGGCGGCGCTGCACATGAACAGTTTCACGACCACAGCATCGCAAATTGGAAGCTGGCGTAAGCGGCTCGACAATATAGTTCACTGGTGAAGTGCGCTCGACAACTCGGTAGGGCCCATGATACTTGGAGATGAGTTTTGTTGAGAGGCCGAGGCTGCCAGATGGAACCCAGAGCCACACGAGTAAGCCAGGCTCGAAGTGTGGTGCATTCTTCTGATTGGTATCATGGCGATAATTTTGGCGCCACTGAGAGTCTGTTGTGAATGTCCGTGCAATCTGGCGGCATTCTTCTGCGTACTGTGCAGCTTCGGTCACTGTGGTACATTCTGATGCGTCAGGGTTGTATGGGAGGGCAGTATCAAGGGGAGCAGATGGATGCCAACCGTAAAGCAAAAAGAATGGAGAGAAACCCGTGCTGGATTGCGTGGCAGTGTTGTACGCGTAGGTGATATAAGGAAGTACAATGTCCCAGTTTGTGTGGGTGGATCCAACGTACTTCGTGAGCATGTCACCGAGGGTGCGATTAAATCGTTCGGTAAGGCCGTTTGTCTGCAGGTGGTAGGCGGTGCAAGTCCGGTGAAGGATTTTGCACTGAGCGAGCAGGGCTTGAATGACATCAGATAAGAAAGCACGGCCTCTGTCGCTGAGCAATTCACGAGGAGCACCGTGACGGAGAATGAAGTTCTTCAATAAGAAGCTGGCCACATCTCTGGCTGTTGCAGTTGGGAGCGCGGCGGTTTCGGCATATTGCGTCAGGTGGTCGACGGCAACAATGACCCAGCGATTAACATCAGCTGTGTATGGAAGAGGGCCGTAGAGGTCAATTCCAATGCGGTCGAAGGGTCTAAGCGGGCATGTGAGAGGCTGTAACTCACCAGCCGAACGGTGAGAGGCAGGTTTGCGGCGTTGGCAAGTCAAGCACGATCGGACATACTTTAGAACCGAGTTGTACATGCCGCGCCAATAGTAGCGAAGACGAATTCGAGTGTATGTCTTGAAAACTCTGGCATGACCGCACTGCGGATCGGCGTGCAAAGCTGTACATATTTGAGTCGGTAGATGACGCGGAATCACGAGGAGCCATTTCCGTCCACTCGAGTTGTAGTTGCGCCGGTAAAGGAGGTGATCCCGAATCTCATAGTGGGAAGCTTGACGGCGAAGGGTGCGTGAAGGGGTAATCGCTGAATTGTTGGAAAGGTAGTCAATAAGGGATGCGATCCACGGATCCTTTCGTTGTTCGGAGGGCATGTCACTGATGTCGAGCGAAGATGCCGCTGAGTCCAAGACGGAGAGGCTGGCAAAGTCTGCTGGCAGCGGTGAAAGAGACACAGCGTCTGCATCTGTATGCTTGCGACCAGATTGGTAAATTACAGGGATGTCATATTCTTGTAGACGAAGAGCCCACCGTGCCAAGCGGCCGGAGGGGTCCTTGAGCGATGAAAGCCAACAGAGGGCATGATGGTCTGTGACTACATCAAACAAACGACCGTAAAGGTAAGGGCGAAACTTTGTAAGGGCCCAGACGATGGGCAAGTACTCCTTTTTCGTTACAGAGTAGTTCGCTTCGGCTTTTGTGAGTGTACGGCTGGCGTAAGCAACTACGTATTCACCGAAGCCGGAGGGGCACTGAGCAAGCACAGCGCCGATGCCGACACCACTGGCATCTGCATGCACTTCGGTGGGCACCTCAGGGTCAGAATGGCGCAGGATGGGCGGGGCTGTGAGGAGGCGGCGCAATGTGTCATAGGCGTCGTCGCATGCTGGTGATCACAGCGAAATATCTGAGGTATTGCTGAGGAGCTGAGTTAGCGGGGCGACAATGGAAGCAAAGTTCCGTATAAAAAGGCGAAAGTAGGAGCACAGGCCCAAAAAACTTCTTAATTGCTTGATGGTAGTAGGCTTCAGAAACTCAGTCACAGCTCGAAATTTGGCGGGATCAGGGCGTATACCCTCCTTGTACACAATGTGGCCTAAAATGGTCAGCTCACGAGCAGCAAAATGACACTGCTTCAAGTTGAGCTGCAGGCAGGCGCTCGCAACTGTTTCAGGCGAGAGAGGTGGGTTGCAAAGTCTAGTGAGGACACCACGATGTCATCAAGGTAACAGAGGCACGTCTTCCACTTCAGGCCACGCAGTATAGTATCCATCATGCGCTCGAATGTAGCAGGGGCATTACAAAGACCGAAAGGCGTGACGGTGAATTCAAAGAGGCCAACGGGGGTGACAAATGCAGTTTTAGGGCGATCTTCCGCAGCCATGGGCACCTGCCAGTAGCCGGATCGTAAATCGAGCGAAGAAAAGAGCTCAGCACCTTGTAAACAGTCCAATGCATCATCTATACAGTCGAACCCGAATATATCGAACTCGAAGGGGATCGCGAAATAGTTCGATATATCGATAATTCGATATACAAAAATTGGCTTGTGACGGCACTTACGATGCGAAAAAACACCGTATTTGTCGCATAATCAACCGACCCGCATAATGAACCCACCCTCCACTTTTGCACCCGAGAATTTGAAAAACAAAAAAAAAAACCTTTAAGGCCAGCTCGCTCACGTGCGAGCTACGAGCGGCAGCAACAGAGCGAAAATTTTCAAACTTGTTGGGCCGCTCGAGCCACCGCGGCAGCTCAAAACAAGGTTTCTGTGTCGCCGCGGCGGCAGAAATCGCGAGCATTTTCGCTTGCATGTCGATGGCGCGCGTCAGTCCGTTTCGGTCGTCTCATCCACAGCTCCTTGGCAGCGTGCCAAGATGCTGCGCCGCGATAACGTCTGGGTGTGTATCTTTTGATAGCTCCTGCGGTGGCGGGGAGCGAACTTGGCAGAGTGCCCGTGATGGCTTGATTGCACAAGCCTGGGTCGATTTATCACGCCGCGCTTGGGGCGGGCATCATGATCGCAGCAGCTGACCGCGTGCTTTTGCTGATTCATACATGCAAGGATAAACGATAAAAAAATAATAATAAAATAAACATCCCCGCAAAAAAAAAAAGAAAGAAACCTTGCCGCTTCTTAACGTCTGCAGCCGCCATATCTTACGCTACGCCGTGCGTACAGCACAACGATAAGAAAGAATGACTCTCGCAAAAAAAAAAAAAAAAAAAAAGAGCTGTTGCTTCTTAACATTCGCAGGCGCCATAGCCACGTCAGCCACCGCGCCGCCGCACGCAGAGGGTTTCCAACACACGCTGGAGAAAGCGTCCCACGTCTGTCTGAAAAGGGGCTGAGCTGGTGCATGCGTTGCACGTGCTGAAGGAGAGAGATAGCTCGGCAAAAGAATGGGCACACCCACGCACATGGCTTGCAAACGCCGTGTGTTGGCGCGCGGGAAACGACAACTGCAGATGCGCGCGCCTTTGGGGAATGGGCGCGGCGCCATGGTAGAAGAACAAATGGTAGCGTAACTCCCATAGACGCCTGCGTGTCGACTCTTAGCGAGGCTTTAGTTTCCCGGCGCCCCCTGCGAACTGTGAGTCAAAACAAACACGGGACATTGCTTTTGACGTCACAGTGACATAATTTTGGCGGGGAATTTGATTCTTTTTTTTACTTATGAACGAAAAACAAGGCCAACAACGACGGAGGCAGAACGATGCTCGGGTAAGGCAGAAAAATGGACACCGTAACTGTTCAGCCAAATTTACTTGACATGGATTTCTACTGTCAAGTTTTACGTTAACTGAAATGTTACGGCATCTTTAACCACATTATCATAGCATCGTTCTGCCTCCGCCGTCGTTAGCCTAGTCTTTCGTCGCGCTTCATGTAAACGCATTCTGGGGCTTATTTCTTCGGGCACGTTTGTGAACAAGGGCCTTCAAGTGAATTCGGCAAGCACATGGATAGAACCACATGGCTTGAGGCATTTCACTAAGGGCATAAATGAGTGAAGCTGTGCTGCATAGAAAGCCAGGCTTTATTAATTCAAAATTACTTACATAGACGCTTCACGGCAATGAAAGTGTAGGAAAGCGACCACTGCTCATTCGTCACGGTCTTCATGAAATCCTCGTGATAACAAAATGACCTGAGCGTAGGTCTCCAAACGAGACGCGGTGAGATTACGGGTAAAAGATCTTGCTAACAAACAAAGTACATATCAGTGTGAAAGAACAAAAAACAAACGAACGGAATAACTAACGCTAGCGCTAGAACGCCAACGTGTAAGAGCTTAGGTAAGCAATTCAAATTGGGATTGCTAGTATTTAGAAGTTAATGCGTCTGAGAAGTGAAAATATCTACGATATAGCTTCGCTCCAGTAAATCTCGCCCTGTTCATGATTTCCATATTTTATTCGCTCTTCATTTGTCACTGAGAGGAGTCAATGTGAGGTTACAAATTTACAACTTAAGCATTTAACATGTTCATGAGAAAGATCCCATTGACAATAGGAACATCACTGTAATAACAGCTAAAGCATGTTCAGCGAACGTTGGTGCGGTAATACGACGCAGTAAGCAAAACACGCAGCAAAGGGAGCGGAACAACGGAAGGCTTTGAGCAATGCGACACGCGTTTTGGGGGCAATAAAATCTCACCTTCACCGTTCAATTAAAACATGCAGCGATACGCCGCTCATGCAGACGTGTATCTGTAAAACAAGCCACCACTTTTGCGACGTGCCTGGGAGGCCGAGCCCGAGCCGAGCCGCCGAGCTGTGAGGCAGCATTGTCCCATCGTCCGGAAATGCGCACGTGCAGCGGCAATCAGTTGCTCATCGAGCACACACAGTCTTCGCCTTGCTGTAAAGCTCTACCACAACCAGCAGAATGAAATACTGACTGTTTGGTACAGATAACCCCCTCTGTACGCAGCACGCAACGATGAAGGTTGAACCGGGGCCGATGACGCACCCACCTCGCAGATGAAAAAGCTTTGGTCTGAGCCATATGTGAGTTTTGGGCAACTACGCAGCGGATAATAAATGGCCGAGACAGGCCGTTAGAAACAAGTTAAAATATTATTATTATAAATATGACAAGTTTTTTTCTTACGCAAGAAACAAAAACTGCATTCATTCCTGAGCGCGAATATTGTGTTTACTTTCTAGTTCTTTGGAGTTCTGGCAGATCTTATTTTCTGTGCACTAGTAATTTGCCTCACAGTTCGCAGGAGCTCTCATCATCGAGTTGATGCCGCTGGCAGTAGGCAGCTGCACGCGTTTTCTTCCAAGTTGCGCGACCAGTTGTACATAGACCTTGGCGGTGCTGCCCAGACCAGCCGTCGCCGAACTGTCCCCTCTCATTCCTTCCGCGCGTGGCTTGAAAACGTCACGCGGCAAACGGCTAAGGGTGATGCGATCGTCTTTGGGGAAGGCACACTTTCCAGTGCGTGGTGCGGAGTTCGATATATCGAACGACCGGTGAAATTGAGTTCGATATATGACGCGGCTTTCCTATACTTTTACATGGGATTTTCAAGGGGATATTTCGTGAGTTCGATATAACCAAAATTCGATATATCCGGGTTCGATATAACCGGGTTCGACTGTACGTGGAAGGGGGTAGACGTCTTTCCTCGTGATCTTGTTTAGGCGACGGTAGTCGACGCAGAAGCGTATAGAACCATCTTTCTTTCTCACCAGGACAATAGGGGAGGACCACAGACTGTTAGACGGCTCAATCACGCCATTCTGAAGCATAGTATGAACTTGAGCTTCAATAACTCTGCGCTCGGTGGCAGACACTCGATAGGGGCGCTGGCGCAGAGGAGCATGGGAACCGGTGTCAATGTGGTGTGCAACAGTTGATGTGCGGCTCAAAGCAGGCTGATGAGAGTCGGATGAAGAGCAGAACTGATGAAGCAGTGCGAGGAGTTCAGAGCGTTGAGGCCCATGAAGACTGGCATCGATGGAGCGGAGAAAAATATCGGCAGAAGACTGGTCCAGCGCAAGAACAGGTGGTGTGAGTGCAGCCAAGTTAGCGGACTGGGAAGGGGGAGTTTCGTCAGCGGTGAGAATAGAATCCATGAGCTGGATGGTACCCAGGCATTCACTGCGACGCAAGGTTAAGGGAAATGAGAACGGATTGGAAATCCAGAGCGCAGTGAGGCCAGCTGATATAGAAAGTACGGCATAGGGCAGGGGAAGACTTTTGTGGTTTGGGACCATTGGCGATGGTGTGAAAAGGACATTAGTACTGCGAGAAAAAGCACAAGCGGAGGGCACAAGAACGAAAGAGCATGCAGGGAGGTCAATATCTTCGGCAACGACGACTTTGGGAAAAAGAACATTCGGCGATGGCTCGTCAAGCACAAAAATCTCCAGTTCGGCACGAGCACAGTTTATCACCGCATTATGACGCGACAGGAAATCCCAGCCCAAGATAAGATCATGCGAGCAGGAAGGCAAAACGACAAACTCTATTGCGTACACAACTTCTGGAATGACGACTCATGCTGTGCACACCGCTATAGGCTCTATAGACCGTTTACAGCGAGTAGTTCCACTCTTCCATAACAGGTGGCGCCACTAGGACGGCAGTCATTGCTGGCCTTCGGAACGCATCGGCGCGCAGTGCTAACTGCATGCTGCTGTGTATCTTGTGTAAGAATACCAGCTGACTTTTAAACACCGCTGCTTTGATGCAGGTATTATCTGCATTGTCGAAGTATTCTGCGAGGAAGTAGAGCTAATGACCCTGTTGTTTATTGGCGGAAGAACAGAAGACGCTTTCTACATAAGGTGCACATCATGGCCTAGGCAACCGTTTTTCTGGGAGATGTATCACGAGTTCATGTTCCTTTCTGGGACAAGAAAGCGCCTGTGAATTGAAGAGAATGGCTATACCTCACGCCCCAGCTCGTTTTAGCACCGGCAGTAGCCATGGCAATGCGAGAACGACCCTGACGTTTTCTCAGGAATTGGATATTGAGTCTTTGCACTGCTGCAGTGTTTTTTTCGCAGAGCATTAAGAGGTACCTTGACGTTGCTATTAATGTCTATGCAGTTACTATATGAATTGATTGCGCAGAGAAAGAAAGTTAGTGTGGGCATGTAAGTGAATCTGTTTACTTTAATTAGGTACTATTCCCTAGGATATGCGGGATCGAATCTCGGCCTCAGCGGCTGCTTTTCACTGGAGCCAAAAACCCAGGCGCCCGTGTTTTGTGCGATATCAGTGCACATTAAAGAACCCCAAGGGGATGGGAATTTCCGCAGTCCTCTACTCATAGCCTGAGTCGCTTTGGGACGTAACACCGCACAAACAAAACCAAACTTTAATTAGACAAGTAATGCTGAAATACATGTAATAACTGCTGCTTTTATGAAACTAATGCACGGGCCAATGATGAAATTTACCATGATAAGATTTTTTTATATCCCCGCTTGCTTGGGCTGCGTACTGTGCGTTCTGAATTCCGGCGCAGTTTCCAGTCACCTTCGCTTCAAGCAGAGTAATAGTCTTTTGAAGCCAGGACGTTTACAGGAGATAAAATTATATCTTATCAATTGTCTGGGATTACACGCGCGTCCATATTGAGCAGTAAGTATTGTGCACAATGTTAAATGAACATTCATAATGCGTCTCAGCCAGCATAGTCTGAGCATGCGTTCGCCCTTTGCGCAAGAAAATTAAAAAAAAATAAGTTTGAGGGAATAATCAGTTTGTAATCTATTCAGTTTTACAGAAAGTCACGTTTTCCACGAAGAGCACTAGAAAGGTAATTTAACAGAGCACGTTGTTGGGCTAGTCGGTCATACATACTTAAAAAAGGGGATTGCTCTAAAAAAGACACGGACGAGCACTAGAAAGGGAATTGATAAAAAAAGCAAAACAAAAAAACCGAGTCGACGGCTGATGGGTTTGTCGAAACGTTCTAGCCAATGCAGACATTTAGGAAAACGCAATAAATGAACTACGTGGTTAAATTAAACATTTTTTAGCACCTACACATACTATAGGCATTCACATGAAGTTTATTGCCTGTCTACAAGCTACGGAACTTGCAGAAGGGTCGCGAGCCGCGTACTGATTTCGGGGCGGCTGCCAGGAAGCTGATATTCGGCGCAGTAGGAAATCATCGTGAGTGCGATTTCGGCAGTAGCGGGAAATATGGCCAGCAAATCCGCAGGAATGACAGATTGGACGGTTATCACTGGTTCGCCATGGATTGCAGCGCTGCGGACGAGATGGAATAAAAGCCTGCGGCGCTTGAAGAAATTCCTGTGCAGGCGTTGGAGGCGTAGCATACACCAGAGGGTAGCTGGGTGGCCGTGGTCGGGCAGCAACGTCAGCGTACGTCAGCGGTGCGACAGGAGCGGGTGTCATTGGTGAAGCGACCGGAACGTCGGCATATGCGAGGGGCTGAACAGCAGGAGCAGGCTGAGGCATGGGCGCTGGCGGAGGAACAGACGGAAGGGCCTCCGCCACGCAGTCGGCGATGACCTGTCGAAGAGGCGCCACATTTTGGGACAGCTCGCAGTTTTTGGGCAGCAGTGATATCTGGCGAGCCACATCCTCCCGGATGAAATCTTTGAGCTGCTGCAGCAGCGTGGAGCTCCCAGATGCAGAGGAGAGACCAGGAAGTGATTCGTTTGGGGGGGGGGGGGGAGGTGGTCGAGTGATGAGGTGCTGCTTGCGCAACTCATCGTAGCTTTGGCAGAGGTTGACAACTTGGGCAACAGTTGTCAAATCGCGGGATGTAAACATTTGAAATGCGTCATGTTCGATGCCCTTCAGGATCTGTTTTATCTTGTCTTTCTCGGACATCTGCGCGTTGACGCGACTGCACAGATGGACCACATCTTTAATGTAGCTTGTAAATGTTTCGCCAGGGCGCTGTTGCTCTTGCAGGCGTTGTTCGGCACGGAGCTTTCGTACAGCAGGACGACCAAAGACGGTTGTAAGATTGGCCTTGAATGAGTCCCAAGTCGTGATATCGGCTTCGTGGTTACAATACTACAAGTTGGCGACGCCGGTCAAAAAAAAGATGACGTTTGTTAACTTTGTGGCGTCGTCCCACTTACTATATGAGCTCACTCGCTCGTACGAAGCGAGCCAGTCATCGCAGTCAGTGTCGTCGGTCCCGCTGAAGATCGCAGGGTCTCGCTGGCGTAAGGAGCCAGAGCAGACAATTGGCGGGGTCATGGGGGGGGGGGGGGAGGGGGGGGGGGCGGGGAATGTTCGTCGTCAGCCATACGAGTGACCGGGACCGTGCGCGTGCGAAGCTCCAGCGTGAGGCAAGAATATCAGGTGGCACCTCCACCAGATGTAGAGGAAGTACGTCGAGGACGGCGAGGACGGCGTCGAGGTCGGCGGGGAAGCTGGGCGATCAAGACCAACACAATCTGCGCGTTTGCAATTCCACACTTCTTCCTTCTTAGTCAGCGTTCAGCGAAGGGGCCCATCTTCTTCTTCACAATATATATATATATATATATATATACCAACACAGCACGGGGCGAAAATACGAATTTGTTGAAAGATTTGACAGATGGCGCAGCCGGCCCATGCGTGCCACGCACTTGGGCGCGTAGTTTAGAACGCACGATAGAGAACGTACCAGTACGTCAGAGACACTGTGGGGAGGAAGCGCGAAAACGTATTGGTCTGTTTGTGACAGCGAAAAGGTTAAGTAACTCGGGACCAACTGCAGCTAATGATAAATGATCTAGACAGGAGAAGCAGAAAAGTAGGTGTAAAGATTAATATGCAGAAGACTATGGTAAGGCTGAACAGCCTGGGAAAGGAGCAGCAGTTCAAAAAAAGGTAGCGATGCATTGTAAGTGAACTCAGACATGGTGCTAGCGCAGAAGATAGACACACACTGCAGGTAGTTGGACAGGACACTCTCTAGCCTGTCAGGACTAGCGTGTGTCCTGTCCGCCTACCTGCAGTGTGTGTCTTTCTTCTGCGCTAGCACTATGTCCAAGTTCGTTCACCAACTAACCTAATTAGGAGTATTGGTGTTGGAAGTGGCAGGCAGATATGTCTACTTAGGACAGTTATTTACCGCAGATCTGAACCATGAAAGGGAAACAACTAGGAGAATAAGATTGGGATGGAGTGCATTTGGAAGGTACTCAAGCATTGTGACTAGCAGCTTACCAGTATCACTCAAGAGGAAAGTATACCTTAGTTGCATCTTGCCTGTACTCACCTGTGGGGCTGAAACATGGAGGTTAATGAAAAGGGCTCTACTTAAGCTGAGGACAACGCAGAGGGCCATGGAACGAAAAATGGTAGGTGTAACTTTACGAGATAGGAAGCGTACAGAGTGGGCCAGAGAAATAACTCAAGTTAGTGACATTCTAGTGGAAATCAAGAAGAAGAAATGGGCATGGGCAGGACATGTAGTGCGAAGAGAGGATTACCGATGGTCGCATAGGGTAACAAACTAGATTCCAAGAGAAGGTAAGCATAGCAGGGGTCGGCAGAAAATTAAGTTGGTGGATGAGAATAAGGAATTTGCAGGGGTCAAGTGGATGCAGCTAGCACAGGATTAGGTTAATCGAAAGAAAATGGGAGAGGCCTTTGCCCTGCAGTGCGAATAGTCGGGCTGATGATGATGATCCATAGAACACCATTTTTATTCAGCTTCAGTAGATGATCATCATCAGCCAGACTATACTCACTGCAGGGCAAAGGCCTCTCCCATATTCCTCCAATTACTGACGTTGATTCTGAAGATGGTGCGAAAGAGACGAGGACAAAGAAGGAACACGAAAACAACAGGACAGGCGCCTCCTCGGAATCAACATCAGCTATGAACTAACTAGCCCAAACCAAAGTACTTCCTTGAATTAACCCGGTTCTGTGCTAGCTGCATCCACTTGACCCCTGCGAACTTGCTTAACCACATCTACCCACCTAACTTTCTCTCACCGCCTACATCAGTACAACTAAGGGAAATTTTACCGCACTTTCAAGGCAGTGAACTTTTGTTGCTGGTCGAAATGAACCCAAGGAAATATTGTACTACGAGCTCAAAGGCATAAGCGGGACACATAATTAAGTGAACACCAACCAATGGCATGTATGTGCGCACCGCCCAGGAGGCAGATGAAGAGCACATTTCTGCTGCCTGCTATGCCACTTTGGGTTGTTTGGGTGGAATAATCCACTGGGCAGCACAAGCCAGGAAGAGTAGACCAATCAGACCACTGAATAGACACGCACCTCTCAGTTTTGCTTGAAACGGGCACTGATTGTGGCGCACCAGCTGCGCTCAAAGAGAACCGCGCTGCTATCATCGCGTTTATTTACTCCCATAAAGAAGCACCCTGTAAGCGCATGAAACGAGACGCTTGTAGCACATAGCAGCATGAACCATGTTTCAGTTCATTTCCTGCGGCACAGATTGATGACCTAATTGAAGACTCGCAGTTCAGAAGGGGAATGATGATTGTAAGACCAAAACTATACAGGTGCGTCATCCCCATCATGACATGAGAGTGTTGCGCAAAAGGACGAAAGACACGCACACAACTCTGTGTTGTGTACCCCATCTGTGTCTTTTGTCCCTTTGCGCTACACACTCATGTCATGCCCAAGTTTCCACCCTTGTGAATTCCCTGTGAATGGTCTGTGAAATGTTCAAAAGGGTTCTGTGCAGTATGGAGACAAATTTCGGTGTAGCTAAATTTCAGCTGTAGAGAGCAAAATGTCGACTTTATTATATTGAGGTTTAACTGCCTCCTCCCAACTTCGGGGACATCTTGTTCATACTAAACGCTCGATGGGTATTGTTTTACTGGCCGCACTGGATCTAAAGTTGCACACTGCCAAGGTTAGGATATTGCCTTTGTTCCCTGTCCCACTCTGCTTTCTCCTGTTGAATGCAGTTCCGAACCACCCATCGGCTGATCCTGTCGGGTTCCCCTATCCAGAACAGCCTGCGGGAGCTGTGGTCCCTGCTGGACTTTGTGTTCCCGGGCAAGCTGGGTACGCTGCCCGTGTTCATGCAGGAGTTTGCTGTCCCCATCACCCAGGGGGGCTACGCCAACGCCTCCAAAGTCCAGGTCTGGTCGTTTGATCGTGCCACCTTCCTTCGTGTTATTGCAGAGAATGATATCTGGATGAAGGCTGGAAATGAATCTGTAGGGAGCAAATAAGGGATGCAGGTAACACCAAGGGATTTGAGACTGGGGATGAAGGGTGTCACCGTGGTCTCGAAAATGGACTTGCACGTTATATGGAGAAGGAATTTGTTACTGTGACGAGACTAGATTGCATGAGGAGCAGAGGCCAACCGAGGGCAGCCTGAGGTCAGGGATAATTTGAGATAAACTGATTTCCTCTTTTGTAGGTCAAAGTAGGTCAAGGAGCGAAAAAAAAAAAAGTTTCTTAACACTTAAAGTTTCCTTGTACAGAAAGCCAACGGATCAGCAATAATAGCTAGATTTCACCAGTCATCATCCAAGACATTGTAGTCAAGGAATATTTATAGCACAAGCGACACGGCTCAGAAGAGTATTTAGCTATGATAGTGATGACCTCAACGAACTACATTCGCTGAAAGCAATGCTAATTCAGAGGGACTATCCCGGTAACTCCCTTAACTCCCTACCGTGGGCAAAATGGCCGTTTTCTGTAGGTTTCATAGATTTTTTTTTCTGTAAAAACTACCATATCTAAAATTTATACAATACATGAAAAGGGAGCTAAATAGATTCGCTTTTTAGGCATACAATTTGAATATGGAGTTGTGGATTGTAACACACAATGTAATTTCCTAAAAACCTAAAAGAAAAAAATTGAACAAAATTTGACGAAATGCACTTGTAAATGAAAGAACAAAACTTTTAAAAAATTTTAGAGGTATACAAAATGCAGAGCATTATATTGTCCACTCCCTGTGAAAAAGTAAAAGTGCAGTATTGAATAGTGTTCTTGATGCATAACGAGGGTCGCTGCAGAGCGCCATGCCGAAACGGTTGCCCTTCTTGGGCAGAACGCCACTCCCTGTGGGAGGCAAGATATCCCAAACATCCTGGGAATAAGATAAATGACACCACAAACAAAACATCCGTATGCAAAACATGCCAACGAAGTGTGGCCGCCAATGTTCCGGGCTGGTTTCCATCGGGGTCGGAACTGAATTCCGACGATAAGGCAGCATCTGCAGAGTCACTGCTGCTTTCATCATCATCAGCCTGACTATGCCCACTGCAGGGCGAAGGCCTCTCCCATATTTCTCCAAATAACTCGGTTTTGTGCTAACTGCATCCACTTCACCCCTGCGAACTTCTTAACCTCATCCGCTCACCTAACTTACTGCCGCCCCCTGCTTTAGTCATGAGATTTGCGTGAGATTTGCGACGTTTCGAAGCGCGCGTCGTCAATGAGGATGCCGCTATTCTTGCATGCGACTGCAACGCTGCCGCGTGTTCTGGGCACGTTCAAAAATAGCCACATCGCGGGAAAAAATGTGAACAGCAATAAAATTTAAGCTTCAGTTACTCGACTACACGCTAGATGGCGTAGCGTGTCTGTAAGCGATGCGGAAATGCTCAAAATTCGCTAGCGAAGTCATCGTTAGCGGCCCGGAGTGCGGCCGATGGTGTTCGGGCTGGTTTCCGTCGTCAGCGGGATCGGAACTGAATTCTGACGATAATTGGCAGCATTTTCAGAGTCTCTTCTGCTTGGGTCACCAATAAAATCGATCGTAGATAGTGCGTAGTCGTCAGATTTGCAACGTTTTGAAGCGCGCGTCGTCAATGCAGATGCCGCCATTCTCGTATGCGACTGATACCCCAGTCAAACGTGCAAGGTAAAATGCACTTCCGCGGAGTGCACTACGCAGCTTGAAAGAGACTTTACGCTACGCAGTGCTAAACGGGAAAGCGAAGTGCACCGCATAAGCACTCGTTGGTACGAAACTAGCAACTGAAAAACATGTTATAAAAAAGAAATTGGAACCTGCAAGCACGAAGTTCAGGGAACTGCATTTTAAAGTAGTACAACATTTAAAAAATGCTTAAAATTTGACACCGGACCATGATTCATAGACTCCTTATCAACGAACACCATGAACAATAACAACCACCCCCTAACTGAAAATGGTGTAGCCGCAGTGGCGCACCACTCATAATGTGGAAGTTGCGTACGCGGTTACATCACATTTTTGATATTTTATATTTTGCCCGTCGCTATTCTAAAACATTTCATCAAATGAAAATATGTACAAAACACCTAAAATCAACTTGTATACATATCTTACTACATAATACATTTGTGACGAAGAAATTTCTGCCGGCGAGGCTACGCGCTCAGCCCTCGAAGTCTGTTTTGCGAACGCACTCCGACCTGAGTGCACACTTTGGCAAGTGCACTTATGTTACGCTGTTTAGCAGCAGTAGAGTGCACTTTTCGTAAGTGACACTCGCCGTAAGTGCACTTTATTTTGCGCGCTTGGCAGGGGTATTAGACGCTACCGCGTGTTTGGAGTGCACTCAAAAATAGCCGCTTCACGGGAAAAATGTAAATAGCATCGAAATTGAAACTTCAGTTATCTGACTACACACTAGATATTATAGCGTGTCTGTGAGCGACGCGGAAGGGTTCAAAATCTGTGCGCGAAGACATCGTTAGCGGGCTAACCATGCTCAGTGGGTGCGGTCGGGAAAGAGTTAATACAGTCGAACCCGAATATATCGAACCCTGATATATCGAACCCGGATATATCGAATTTCGGTTATATAAAACTCGCGGAATATCCCCTTGAAAATTCCATGTAAAAGTATAAGAAAGCCACGTCATATATCGAACTCAATTTCACCGGTCATTCGATATATCGAACTACGCACCACGCACTGGAAAGTGTGCCTTACCCAAAGACGATCGCATCACCCTCGGGCGTTTGCCGTGTGACGTTTTCAAGCCGCGCGGGGAAGTAATGAGAGGGGACAGTTCGGCTAGGGCAGCGCCGCGCCCATTCCCCAAAGGCGCTCGCATCTGCAGTCATCGTTTCCCGCGCGCCAGCACGTGACGTTTGCAAGCCATGTGCGTGAATGAACCAGAGAGAACCGGTGGGAATGAGTGGGGAAAAACGCGACAGAGCGAAGCGCAAGAGTGTGCCCATTCTTTTGCCGAGCTATCTCTCTCCTTCCTCTTTCCCGGCCTTCGTTCGCAGTAGCACGCGTTACGCATGCGCCAAGCCAAGCTCAGCCCAATTTCAGACAGATAGTCGAACGCTTTCCCCAGCGTGTGTTGCGAACCCTCTGCGCGCAGCGGCTGACGTGGCTATGGCGCCTGCGGAAGTTAACATGCAACAGATCTATCTTTTTTCCCGAGAGTAGTCTATTTTTATCGTTGGGCTGTACGCGCGGCGTAGCGTAAGATATGGCGTTACGAAGCGGCTTCTTTTTTCTTTTTTTGCGGGAGTCGTTTATTCTTGCATGTATGAATTAACGAAAGCACGCGGTCAGCTGCGATCATGACACCGGCTTTTAGCATTTTTTGCTTCAAACAGCATTTGCATCTACTGTATCACACTTTCCAATATTTTATGGCAGTGGACTACGCCCGCCGCACTTGGTAAATCGAACCAGGCTTGTGCAATCAAGCCATCACGGGCAGTCTGCCAAGTTCGCTCCCCGCCGCCGCAGGAGCTATAAAAAGATAAACACCCACGACGTTATCGCTGCACAGCATCTTGGCACGCTGCCAAGAAATGAGCTGTGGATGAGACGACCGAAACGGTGTGCGACATACAAGCGAAAACGCTGATGATTTCTGTCGCGGCGACACAGAAACCTTGTTTCGAGCTGCCGCGGGGGCTCGAACGACAGAGGGACGCAGTTCCAACAAGTTGGAAATTTTTTGCTCTGTCGCTGCGGCTCCTCGCTGAGATCGCTTAATCGCTTGCATGTGAGCGAGCTGGCCTTAACGCTTTTTTTTTTTCCAAATTCTCGAGTGCAAAAGTGAAGGGTGGGTTCATTATGCGAGTGAGCTGATTACGCGACAAATGCGGTATCGTTTTTTCGCATCGTAAGTGCTGTCCCAAGCCGATTTCTGTATATCGAATTATCGATATATCGAACTACTTCGCGATCCCCTTCGAGTTCGATATATCCGGGTTCGACTGTGTGGCCCTCGAAAAAGCAAGCACCTAAAACCGGAACGAAGTGCTCACGAAACAACCAACGGCTAACACCGAACGCCAGCCTTCTTTTGTAGCTAAATACTCCAATGCCCTTCAAAACATGAACAATATTCTGAGGAAATACCACTCCATGCTAACGTGTAATGAACGCCTTTGAGAAAATATTCTTGGAGGCAAACGTAACACAAACTTTAGAGATATTCTAGTACATTCTAGACTCGACAACAAGCATCCAACACAACCACATCCTTGCTTTCGACCTAGACGTGAGACGTGCAGTCGTATACAAATGGACACCACGGTTAAAAGTAATGCAAACGATTTCACTTTTCGGGTAAAATCAGGCTTTAATTGCACATCTAACGTTGTCTACCTTCTGGAATGCTCCTTCTGTCATAAACAGTACATCGGAGAGACAGGGCAACCAATGAACGGACAGACACAGGCGAAAACTTCTTGAAAGCAGTTTCCCAGCATTTCAATCAGAAAGACCATAAATTCCAAGAAATTAAATTACAGTAGAATCTCGGTGATACGAACTCGACTGATACGAAATTCGGTGTGATACGAATTCATAAAATTCCCCGGCCGAATTGCATTGCGTTCAGTGAGCAAAAAATCGGATGTTCCGAACACTTTTTCTTTTCACTACGGGTGATACGAACTTCGGTGTCACGACCGGTCGAGGCCCACACGCACAGCGAGAAAAGAGTGCGCAGCGGCGCAGCACTGATAGCACGGATCATGCACACGCGCGCGAAAGAAGAAAAAAAAAAATACAGAGGGAAAAAACCGGCTTGGCAACCCGCGGCAGCTGCGAAGTTGGCGAAGGAAGGTGGCGATATCTTGCCCCCCCCCCTCCCGCTCTCTTTCTTTCTCTCCCCTCCCCCCACATTTTTTTTTTTTTTTATCTCGTTGTTGCTTTCTGCTATTGGTGTTGTGCGCACGGCCTAGCGGCCCTCTCCACATTTCTCCGCCGCCCCGCAGGCCACGCTCTTCCGCTTTCCGGAGTCTCCACTGCAGCGGCAATACGTTGCTTCGTTTTCTTGTTTGTTGAGGCTGACAACGCATTGATAGCGCGTCGTTTTTTGATCATCTCGGCAACGCGAAAAGATACATCATACAGTTGAATCCCGCTATAACGAAATTCACGGTGCACGAAAAAAAATTTGTTCTCGCGGAACTTCGTTATCGCAAAAATTTGACGTGAAACGCAGAAAGAATTGCCCAAGCAGCAGCAAAGGCGTTTAATGCCAAAAATCTGTAAGCTTGGTTTGCTTACGCTTCACGGCGAGCAACGCCGTCATGCGATTTTCGCACTCGGTCAGCAAACCCATTGCAACATCGTCGTCTCGGACAGCAACGAAATTCCTGATGACATCAAAAGCGTCCATCACCTGTACGGCGGTTGCCGCAGCCGGCGCTTCCTGTACGTCGTCGTCTTCTTCATCGGAAGAGTCCTTATCATTCCGGGCAGCTTTTATGATCTGCTCATCACTCACATCTTCGTGAACAACAACACAAGCGTCAGCGCTGATGTATTCGTCGAGCTCGAGATTAGGCGGCACGGTTCCTATTTCTCCCAGCGTTTTCCAGGCGGCCGCGATCCCCGGAGCCGGTGACGCCTCTTCGTCGTCGTCTGTAACGCCTGGTGTTAGGCCAGCAGAGTGTACGGGTCGACCTTCGGCAAATCCGGCGTGCCTGAAACAGTTCACAATTACTGAGCGCCCCAGTGTGCTCCAGGCAGCAGACATAATCTGCAGTGCCACGTACAAGTCCACCTTCGTGTCTCGGCCGGTTTCAGCTTTAAAAAGCAGCCGCTGAATTAACCTCCCGCGGTAAGCGCGCTTCAGGCTAAGAATCACGCCCTGATCGAGAGGCTGTAAGACAGACGTGCAATTGGGAGGGAAAAACCTCAGCTCCGTGTTAGTGAGCTTGACTTCGTCGGAGTGATGCGCTGAACAATTGTCCAAAAGCAAGCAAACTTTACGGCCCTGCCGCTTCATGTCGCGGTCGAATGCCATCATCCACTCGGTGAAAATAGCGCGGGTCATCCATGACTTGTTGTTCGCCTTGTACTGCACAGGTAGGCTACGAGTTCCCTTAAAACAGCGCGGCTTGGCACTTTTGCCTATGACTAACGGCGGACGCTTGTCCGAGCCATCCATGTTTGTGCAAAGCAGCACTGTGATGCGTTTTTTGCTGTGTTTGCCGCCGTGACAGCGCTGCCCCTTGAAGTCGAGCGTCCTAGCCGGCAACATCTCGTAGAATAGCCCGGTCTCGTCGGCGTTGTAAATGTCTGCAGGCGCGAAGTTGCTTAAAATTCCGGCCATGTTACTCGCCTTCCAAGCAGCTGCTCCGTCCACGTCTGCTGACATTGACTCGCCGCACAACACTTTTCCAACGGTGTTATGGCGGGCCTTGAAACGGTTTAGCCAGCCAATGCTGGCTTTAAAATCATCAATGCCAAGTAGGCATGCATAGTTCAAGGCTTTCTGCTGGACGATGCTTCCGGACAGGGGGACGTTGCTGGCTCGTGCTTCCACAAACCACGCATGCACTGCTTTGTCCAACTCTTCATGGAGGGGCCGCGTCACCTTTTTGTGCTTCGAGGATGTGCCTGAAGCAAGTGCCATTCTCACGCTGTCCTTATTGCCTAGAATCGTTGACAGCGAACTTGCAGGAATTCCGAAGTCTTCAGCAATTGCCGCTTTCTTCCTTCCGCTTTCTGCTTGGGCGATTATTTGAGCTTTTTGCTCAAGGGAAAGAGTTTTGCGTTTTTTCACTTGCGTTGCCATCGTGTCCTGCGGATGAAAACTCGTCGTTGTCGAAGAGAAAGGCAGCGAGTGAACAACGCGACCACGACACAAAGCCAAAATGGCGGAACTGCAATCACGTGATTTCATGCTTAATCTGGCTTTGGATTTGACTTGGACTTCTCGCCAATAAAACTAATTTCGGTTTCGATTTTGAACGCGAAAATTTCGTTGAAGCGGAAACGCTCTGCAAAAATGGTTCGTTGTGCAGAGAAATTTAGGCCATTAATTCTTATAGGATACTCGCGGGGAATAAAAAATTATTCGTTGTCGCGGAAATTTCGTTGTGGCGGTATTCGTTGTGGCGGGATTCAACTGTACTGCATTGTCACGGAAGAGAAAGGCGCTGACCTTTAAAGACAAATTGGAAATTTTAAATAAGGTGGACAAAGAGCCCAAGAAAAGGCGCACCGACATGGCCAAGGAGCTAGGCCTGCCGCTGTCAACGTTGTCAACGATCGTTGGTCAGCACGACCAAATTATGCAGAATGTGCAGCACTTCGCAATGAATTCTAAAGAAGCCAAAACTGCCCAACATGTGAAGTTGGAAGAGGTTCTTCTAACGTGGTTCAGAGAGGTCATGGCGGCCGGCGTCAACATCGACGGAAAAGTGATTCGTGAGAAGGCAGCGGACATCGCACTCACACTTGGAATTGATGACTTTCAGGCCTCCGGTGGATGGATTCACCAGTTCAAGGTGCGTCATAATCTTTCCTACAAGACCGTTTGTGGCGAAAGAAAAAAAGTCGACGCCTCCGCCGTGGAAGACTGGATGACAACCACACTGCCGTCTTACATAGCGGGATATGAGGCACGTGATGTTTTTAATGTAGATGAAGCAGGGCTGTTTTACAATCTCCAGCCCGAAAAAAGTTTGTGCTTTAAAGGCGATGCCTGCCGGGGCGGACAAAAGAGCGAACAGCGGATCACAGTTTTGTTTTGTTGCAACGCCGACGGATCGGAAAAGATGCCACTGACAGTCATTGGCAAATATCAAAAGCCCCGATGCTTTAAGGCAGCCGGTCGATTGCCCTGCGTCTACAAGGCGAACAATAAAGCATGGATGACGTCTTCTTTGTTTATGGAATTCATCACGTACTTCGACCGCAAGATGTCTTGCCACAACAGAAAAATAGTTTTGCTGCTTGACCAGTGCACCGCCCATCCAAATCAAATGACACTACAGAGTGTTAAGGTGGTGTTCCTGCCCCCGAACGCAACAAGTCATTTGCAACCACTGGATGCTGGGATTATAAGAAATGTTAAGCACCATTTCAAAGCTTTGTTGGTGCGCCACCTCCTCGCGAAGATTGAAAGGAAGGACGCGAATCTCCAGATGACTCTTCTGGACGTTGTTCATTTTCTTGCAATTGCCTGGGATTACGTCGTTCCTACGACCATCGCCAATTGTTTCGCGAAGTGTGGGGTTTTCAAATCCGCTGTGGCTACTGCCTCGCAAGTGCCAGATCTGATTCCCATCGATGTCTGGAATCAACTTGACGTCGACTGTTGCGTCGACGATTTCGTCACCGCGGACGACGACCTCGCCACCTGTGGTCTCCGCACGGTTGAAGATATTGCGGAGGAAGCGTCATCACAGCCTGGCATTCCATGCAGTGACGAAGATGACGACGACCAAAGCGTTGATGACCCACCGCCGACGGCAGCAGAAACAATGCACGCCATCTATGTTCTGCGGCGCGCCGTGACCTCCGAGTCTGTGCGGGAGAAGACAGCGGCCCAATTTTTCAGTTTTCAAAACTCTCTGTTATCAGATCTCGCGGAAAAGAAGGTGCAGAAGGATATACGCGATTTCTTTCAACGAAAATAAATATTTCATACCTGTTGGAAGGCTTGAAAATGGATTTTGCTCGTTTTTTGGTGATACGAAATTTCGGATGATACGAAAATTTTCGTCTCCCTTTGAATTTTGTATCACCGAGATTCTACTGTATATATTCTCCAGTCAGGTTTTAAATCTGCAAGGGACAGAAAATTTAGACACTCTCTAGCCCATAAATTCAGAACATTCTAACCAGCAGGAATAAATATCTCTAAAGGAAAGTTAGAATCCCTTAAGGGGGGATGAGGGTCTTAAAAACCTTTTTTTTATTTCTTAACCTATCTTGCTGAAAATTGCCATGGTGATATATCTTTGAATGGTGATTCCAAATATGTATTTAGATTTGAAATACCTCATCTAGACATGAAAATATGGCAAGATAATGTACTGCACATAGTGTCTTTTCTTACGAGCCATTACGGCAATTTCTTAATTAAAAAAACTGGTTTTAAAAATATGCTCTCATTTCCAAGAGCCTACTGCACATCCTAAAGCTAAAGAAATTTTTAAGAAGTCACTATATAGGTAATGAATGAATAACAAAGTTGGGAGAAAAAAGACAATGTGGGAGTAATTAGTTTACATCTGATCTAATTGCTCGTCTATCAGACTTTATCGAAAACGGAAAGCTTTAGGATGTAGCTGAGATTTTACTGAAAAAAATGATACCAAGTTCAATAAAGTCCGTGCATGCAAACATTATGAAAAGTTTCGTTAGGCAAGGCTTTTTACCAAATAAACAAAGCTGAGAAAACTGCATTCAAAGTTTTACTCACTGTGCCACTTTTGTTTTCCAATCACATGGAAAGATTTAATGCTTTAGCATGCAGCCCAGTTATTGGTGAACAAAATGACACCAAATTTACATAAATCTGTTCATGTAATGGCTGTGAAAATCTATGTATGGCATTGGCACTTGACAAAAAAAAAAGATGCTCAGAAAGTCACTTGCTACAGTCTCTGAATCTTAAATCATTCACATAAGTCCTGGGCAGTAGTCTTGGGTTTTGTCAGGCCTGTGCCTCTTGGCCATCTTCTTCTTCACCTTTTCACTATCGGTGTGACCCTTATCAGACCTGCACAGCCTCTGTTTATCTTTTTCAAGGCTCCTACGAATGAGGCACCTGCCAGGGCTATAACCAAGCTGCTCTGCAACAGCTCTGCTGGTTGCAGCCATCCCTTGATTGAAGCGAGAAACTGCTTCTGCAACAGCCCTTTGAACAGCCAGCAAAGAATCATGCGTGTTTTTAGAGCATTGGCTCCAGATAACAGAGTGCAGGCACTCGATAGCATTCTGTGTCATGCCATCTTTGCAGCGCTTCAAAAGGGCCTCGTCGCCCAGCCTGGCAAAAACTGGCTCAAGCGCAGTGCGAACATGGCCTGGCAGAGGGTTTTTGTGTGGTGGAGGCTCCACCTTGTTTGCCAAAGCAGGATTGATGGCACACCATGAATCAACTCCTTGAGGACAGCAACTGTGATCTGGGGCTTCATCTGTTGAGGTCAGGTGCAACAGCGTAGCTTGCACTGCCTTTTTCATGCCTGCGACGTCGTGGCTATGGCTCCGCAAGGCATACCCATAGTAATTGGTGATCTTTTTTATCTTTTCTTGGGTAAGGTTGCCCTTTCCACCAAGAGATTGCCCTTGTGCCTTCTTTTTCTCAACCAAGTTGCGAAGAGCCGTCCCCATCCGCTTGTGGACATGATTGAGGCAGTCCTTCTTTTCGATGGATATATATCCATACACGCCTTCCTGGGTCAATGCATGAAATGTGCGGCTATCACCATCCGAAAGTATGGTTGTGTACCGCAACCCATTTTTTTCCAAGGACCTATTGAATAAAATCATAGCTGCTTCGGTCTCCATTCGTCCGGCATTGCACTCAATGTTCTTCATACACTTGTGGTTCACAGCCCAGTCACCGTAACCATCATCACTGGGATCAGGTGCCCCTTGGCACCCACGGCAGTACCTCGAAAGCACAACATGGTCCAGTACAAGGCCAGTGTACAGTTCTATAATGCAGCCAACTGCAATATTTGAATTGTGGCCACGCGTTTTCCATGTGTCATCAAATATCACGTCTACATTTCCTGTTGGGTTCAGGAAGTCTTTGTATAAGTCCTTCACCACTTTGACGCTGCTTCTGTAGCAGTAGCAACTGCCTGGCAAGCTTTCACCATGGTGTTCATGTGCCCCCTGAAAGTTTTGTGGTGAAGTCCTCGGTGGGAGAGGTTCATTGTTGCACAAAAATCCGCTAGAGCAGTCACTCCCTTCCCTATACTTTGTATGCCTTTCATCGCCTGCAGATTTACTTCAAAGGGTGTGATGCTAGATTTCCCGGGCACTCGTGGCGACGAAAAGTGCCGCTCGGCGAAATCGCAATTCGAACATGTGAGCACAGCTAAGCCATACTCTCTTCCGCTGCATTTCGCGAGTTGAACACTGGCCATCCCACACTTGCTGCAGCTTGTGGATGCAAACAGCTTCTTCAGTATGCTCATATCAACAATTATATACTCAGTGCCGCGATCGTCGTCTACACTTACTGTGCTGACGTTCATCAGCTCGAACTTGCGGGAAGTCGCGGACTTCTTCGCCGTCTTGGCGTTATCTGCACATTTTTCGCGTCCCGCGCACTCCGCCTCCGTAAAAAACACTGTCTCCAAACGTTGAACACGCGAGCTCGGTTTAGTCGCGTCCGTCGGCGCTGAAGCGACGTGCGGAAACGCCGAAGTCGTCATTAGGCTTAGTTCAGCCGGCTGGGCCCTTTCCGACGACACAGAATTTGAAGCGACTCGCAGAGCATCAAAAGTCGATATTTTCGACGGGCTAAGTCCAGGCGCATCCACTGGAACCGCAGACACTTGCGGTAACACCGAAGTTGACGCCGATCGGCACGGTCCAGCCGCGGCGTCCACCAACGAAGCTGACATCGACGATGTCGGTCCAGCCGCGTCCATCGGCAAAACTGTGGTCGACGAGTTCAATCCAGCCGCATCCGCCGACGGCCCTGCAGCTTGCGGCAACACCGAAGCTGTAGTTCTCGATGTGGCACTCTTCTTATTCCACGCGCGTCTCCTTTTGCCGACTGCTTTTCGCATGCTTGCTTTCAAGCGCGCGTCTCGTGCCATCGAGACACACGGAACAGACACCAGGCAGGCAAATAAACACGAAAACAATAACTTCGAAGCTAAGAGGAGCGAGTTAATAGTCAAAATATTTACAGGAACGATGAGAAAAAATGCAGAACGAGAAATGCTAGGAAACAAAGAGGAGCGCAAAAAATCACGTGCCAGCGGGCAAAAGCAGACGACGAAGAGTCTGCAACGCGGTCGCGGGAGATGAGGCATGCGTCAGGGCCAATCAGAGGGCTACGCCTCGGAGAGCGCGCGCTTTACCCAATCAGCGGCTGTCTCGTGACGATTCACCCCTTGCGGACGGATGCCGAAAGCTCCGCTGTGCGAACACCTACAGCGTGTTGAGAGATGCCAGGAGAGAGAGCGGGAAACGAGCTTTCAAACGAGACCAAGATGGCGCCTATCGGTTCGCGCCGCGCGGAGCTACGGCAGCTTGAAAATGGTGCAAATTTTCGCGTTTGGCGTTCAATTTCGGCTTACCGATGTTTCTAAATTGCCGTTTTTTTAATACTTTGAGTAGGAATTGAGCTATAATATTTTGTAGAGGCATAGTCGGGACATTGAAGACTTCAAAACAGCAATTTTTAAAAATTGCCATTTTTGACCATTTTTCGCGATTTTAAGACCCGCGTCCCCCCTTAAATATATTCCCTCTGCACCATAACTAGTAGGAAAACAATCCCATATAGCGTTAATTGTACAGTTTATTCACAGCACGTGTACACTCTATCCCCCCCTCCACGATACCATATGCTGCGCATGTTTCTCCAAACATGTTTCCTTTATCACTACCTACTTTAGTTGGCCCTTGAGCTTTCTTTCTTTCTTTTTTTTTTTTGTCGCAGAAATACATACTGAAGAAATAATTTTTATTTTACTTTTTATTTTATTTTTTTATTTTCTCCTTGACCTACTTTCTCCTTACCCACCCTCCCCTTCTCTGCTTTTCTTCTTCGGAAGCAAAAGCGCATTTTAACACTGGTCAGTGATGATCGCTCTGCCCAGAAGAAGACAAGTCCACTTGCCGAAACGTTGGCTCGACCTGTGAACTGAGGCTTCCCCCCTCTACCCTTGTCCAGTGCTCTTTCATACGGTGCAGAGGTGGTAAAAGCAATACCGGCCGAATGGAATGACAAAGACTCGGGGGAGAACTCCACCTGGTGAAAGCATGTGGTTGCATCCATCTTCGAGAAGGTGGCTCAACAGTTGGAAGAATTCAATATAGTCGAACCCGGATATATCGAACTTGAAGGGAATCGCGAAATAGTTCGATATATAAAAATCGGCTTGTGACGGCACTTACGATGCGAAAAAACGATACCGTATTTGTCGCGTAATCAACCCACTCGCATGATGAACCCACCCTCCACTTTTGCACCCGAGAATTTGAAAAAAAAAAAAAAATGCGTTAAGGCCAGCTCGCTCACATGTGAGCGACGAGTGGCAGCAACAGAGCGAAAATTTTCAAACTTGTTGGGCCGCTCGAGCCACCGCGGCAGCTCAAAACAAGGTTTCTGTGTCGCCGCGGCGGCAGAAATCGCGAGCATTTTCGCTTGCATGTCGATGGCGCGTGTCAGTCCGTTTCGGTCATCTCATCCACAGCTCCTTGGCAGCGTGCCAAGATGCTGCGCCGCAATAACGTCTGGGCGCGTTTATCTTTTGATAGCTCCTGTGGTGGCGGGGAGCGAACTTGGCAGAGTGCCCGTGATGGCTTGATTGCACAAGCCTGGGTCGATTTATCACGCCGCGCTGGGGGGGGGGGGGGGGGGCATCATGATCGCAGTAGCTGACCGCGTGCTTTCGCTGATTCATATATGCAAGGATAAACGATAAAAAAAAAAATTAAATAAACATCCCCGCAAAAAGAAAAAGAAAAAAAACCCTGCCGCTTCCTAACGTCCGCAGCCGCCATATCTTACGCTACGCCACGCGTACAGCACGATAAGAAAGGATCTCTTTCACAAAAAAAAAAAATTTTTAAAAATGCTGTTTTTTTACATCCGCAGGCGCGCCGCCGCACGCAGGGTTCGCAACACACGCTAGAGAAAGCGTCCGATGTCTGTCTGAAAACGGGCCAAGCTGGCTTGGCGCATGCGTTGCGCATGCTGAAGGAGAGAGATAGCTCGGCAAAAGAATGGGCACACCCACGCGCATGGTTTGCAAACGTCGTGTTGGCGCGCGGGAAACGACAACTGCAGATGCGCGCGCCTTTGGGGAATGGGCACGGCGCTGCCCAGACCAGCCTTCGCCGAACTGTTGTCCTCTCATTCCATCCGCGCGCGTGGCTTGAAAACGTCACGCGGCAAACGGCCAAGGGGGATGCGATCGTCTTTGGGGAAGGCACAATTTCCAGTGTGTGGTGCGGAGTTCGATATATCGAACGACCCGTGAAATTGAGTTCGATATATGACGCGGCTTTCCTATACTTTTACATTTCATTTTCAAGGGGATATTTCGTGAGTTCAATATAACCAAAATTCGATATATCCAGGTTCGATATAACCGGGTTCGACTGTAATACGGAGAGTTGAGCTAGTTGGTACATGTTTAAGGAATAACAGCGCAGGTGTTGTCTTCTTGCTTGTCCTTTGTCTCCGTGCTATTATTCCTTAAAGTTGGAAGATTGTGGCACTCTCTCAGGACCACCTTGTTTAGCTGAGTTAACATAATGTCTATAGGACCCATCACCTTTCCGGATGAGCCCAGACGTAGCATAAAGAGTGAGGATGCTTGTTCTCTTCCTCCCATCCCGCGGTTGATATCACACATATTTGCTCTTAGCCGCGGGATGAAGGGGAGAGAACAAGCCTCCTCACTCTTTATAGCTGCGTCATCAGGCAGCGCCGCCTCTCGAGAGCGATACTGCTCCTCCGCCCGGCGCGTTGGGCTGCAAACTTCTGCAACAGACGGTACCTGTATATATACACGAAAACTACAATCAAGATTTCGCGGACTGGCATGCTACAATCAAGAAAGCAGAAAATTAATTAACTTTAGTGGAAACAATAATAAAATAACAAGACGCATAAGCATTATGCAAACAGAAACCAGCAGACCAGTACAAACGTAAAAGGCGTAAAGATTAAACCATCAAAGCATTATGAATGTCACGCCCGTTGCTTTCTTCCGCACATATTCTTCTACCTAGTAATTTATTTAGTGTCTGTGGAACAGTGAAGCGCAGCATTGAGCGTGCGTATTCTGTGCGGCAGAAAGGATGGTACCAATGAAAATGACTACGAAATGGATATGTAGGGACTGTAGTGTGGTAATCTTCATCGTTATAGCCACTGGCATGCGTCGCGTGCTGGCGCTCTCAAGAACGAAGAAGTTGGTCGTTGTCTTTGTGATTCGGTACGCCTGACGCTTCGCTGCAAATTCATCCTGAGCAGCTGAATCCATCTGCGTCGACTGAAGAAACACACCCCAGAATTGGTGCAGGTGCTGCCGGGTACGTTCTTGTCCACCCTGGAACTAAGAAGCTGCACATTGCCATCTGCTTTCACCATGCAGGACGATACTGCCTCGACATCGCCGCCCCTCCTAACCACGGTCCTGTGTTCTTGAGCTCTATGGCAGCGTGACCCATGCCTCTTCAGTGGCACGGCCGATCAAGACGTCGACGATTGGTTGTCGGCGTACGAGCGTTGTCAGTAGCTACAACCGATGGGACGACACTATCAAACTAAGTAACGTAATCTTTTACCTGACTGACGTGGCGAACCTCTGGTTTCGCAACCATGGGGCAGACTTGCCATCTTGGTCTACATTTAAGAAGAATTTTGCAGAAGTGTTCGGCCGCCCTGCAGTTCGCAAGCTCCGAGCAGAACAACGCTTGCGCGAGCGCATTCAGCAGGCCGAAGAGTCATTCACCAGTTATATAGAAGACATCGACCTGTGCAAGCGTGTCGACCCCTTAATGTCCGAAGCGGATAAGATAGAAAACATCATGAAAGGCATCTCTGAAGACGCGTGCCAGATGCTCTAGGTGAAAAGTCCTGCTACGGTCAGTGACGTGCTCCAGCTTTGCCAGAGCTACGACGTGCTTCGTAAGAAGCGCGCTTCTACCCGGCGGTCCGATGTTAGACGACACCATATCTACACTAGTGCTGGGCGGTTCTACTCCATCAGAGGACAGCCCTCTGCTTCAACAAATCAAAGCCTTCATTCGAGAAGAGGTCGCCCGCCAGCTATCACTGGTCCCTCAGTTACAGGATACTGTCCGCCTTGCTCCTGACATGGCTCTGTCTTTGGCCTCTACCATACGGCGTGCCGTGCAAGATCACATTGCTGATGTCCTTCCGCCCAGCTCCGTACTGCCGCCCAACCCTGTGCCGCCGCCCAGCCCTGTGCCGGCGCAAGTAACGGCACCACTGACTTACGCCCAAGTTGTGGCCAGGCCGCTAATGCCATCAGCATCTCTTTCCTACCAGGCCGCTCCTTCCAACCTTCCTTCGCCTGGATCTGCATTCCATGTCCCTATTCCAAGGGTACACCAACGCCCTACGAACCCTTGGCACACCGCGGACAACTGGCCAATCTGCTGCTCATGCGGGCTGCCAGGCCATGTAGCCTGTCTTTGCCGCCAATGCCTTCCACCTTCTTGCCCTGACCCCTGGAACTACTCCTACGATACAGACCAGCCCTTGCCGAGAACTCCGCCCGGTTCCGACTTTGTATCTCGTGACAATCAAACGTATACAGTCGAACCCGGATATATCGAACTCGAAGGGGATCGCGAAATAGTTCGATATATCGATAATTCGATATGCAAAAATCGGCTTGTAACAGCCCTTACGATGCGAAAAAACGATACCGTATTTGTCGCGTAATCAACCCACTCGCATAATGAACCCACCCTCCACTTTTGCACCTGAGAATTTGAAAAAAAAAAAAAGCGTTAAGGCCAGCTCG
The DNA here is from genome assembly GCF_055883805.1 of Amblyomma maculatum. Taxonomy (NCBI): domain Eukaryota; kingdom Metazoa; phylum Arthropoda; class Arachnida; order Ixodida; family Ixodidae; genus Amblyomma; species Amblyomma maculatum. Next base: position 7,901,405 of record NC_139348.1, read on the forward strand.
CTCACATGCAAGCGACTGAGCGATCTCAGCGACGAGCGGCAGCGACAGAGCGAAAAATTTCAAACTTGTTGGAACTACGTCCCTCTCGCTGCTCGAGCCACCGCGACAGCTCAAAACAAGGTTCCTGTGTCGCCACGACAGAAATCGCGAGCGTTTTCGCTTCCATGTCGATGGCGTGCGTCGCTCCGTTTCGGTCCTCTCATCCACAGCTCATTTCTTGGCAGCGTGCCAAGATGCTGCGCAGCGATAACGTCGGGGCGCGTTTATCTTTTGATAGCTCCTGCGGTGGCGGGGAGCGAACTTGGCAGAGTGCCCGTGAAGGCTTGATTGCACAAGCCTGGTTCGATTTATCACGCCTCATGATCGCAGCAGCTGACGCGGGCTTTCGTTGATTCATACATGCAAGGATAAACGACTCCCGAAAAAAAAAAAAAAAAAAAAAAAAAAAAAAACACCTGCCGCTTCTTAACGTCCGAACAGCACAACAATAAGAAAGGATGACGCGCAAAAAAAAAGAAACGGAGAGAGCTGCCGCTTTTTAACGTCCGCAGGCGCCATAGCCACGTCAGACACCGCGCGCAGAGGGTTCGCAACAAACGCCGCAGAAAACATCCTACGCCTGTCTGAAAACGGGCTGAGTTGGCTTGGCGCATGCGTAGGGCGTGCTGAAGGAGAGAGGTAGCTCGGCAAAAGGATGGGACCCCACACGCATATGGCTTGCAAGCATCATGTGTTGGCGCGCGGGAGCGATAACTGCAGATGCGTGCGCCTTTGGGGAATGGGCGCGGCGCTGCCCTAGCCGAACTGTCCCCTCTCATTACTTCCCCGCGCGGCTTGAAAACGTCACGCGGCAAACGGCCGAGGGTGATGCGATCGTCTTTGGGTAAGGCACACTTTCCAGTGCTTGGTGCGGAGTTCAATATATCGAACGACCGGTGAAATAAGTTCGATATTTGACGCGGCTTTCCTATACTTTCATGGGATTTTCAAGGGGATATTCCGTGAGTTCGATATAACCAAAATTCGATATATCCGGGTTCGATATAACCGGGTTCGACTGTACAACTCGCCGATCATCGTCCCCTCGTCGCCGTTCCCTGTCCCCGCTTCTCCGACATTCTACCGGCGCTGTTATGGGAAACTAACAGTCACAGTTCCCGGGGCAAGAACTGCGCTTGGTTCAAACTCTTCAAGTCCTCCTTGTTCTCCCGCTAACGTAAAGTGTTTGTCGATGGTGTCGCAGTACTCACTCTTGTCGACACGGGCGCTGCCGTATCCATCATCAATGAAGCTCTTTGCCGTCGTCTTCGTGAGGTGACCATCGCGCTTTCCGACTTTTGGCTTCGCACCGCCTCATCACAGCGCATTCATCCCTCAGCGGCGTGCACGGTCCGTGTTCTCATCGAAGACGTCTTGTACACCATCGAGTTTATTGTACTGTCTCACTGCTCACACAACATCATCCTGGGCTACAATTTCCTTTCCACTCATCATGCGGTTATTGACTGTGCCCGCGTGGAAGTTTCCTTTTTACCTCTTTGTGATACCGTCTTGTGTGACGTCCCTACACGCTTTGCAAAACTCCTTGTTGCCAATGACACAGACATTCCTCTATTTTTTGCTGCCCTTGTTCCACTCTCCTGTCCATTACTACTTCGACTGTCTTCTTCACACCTTCTGATGCCGCTTCACGCCATCCCTGCCTCCTGCTTCCATTTGCTGTTCTCAGGTTCGAAGATGGCCTTAGTGCAATATACGTCTCAAATACATTTTCGTGCCTGTCCGTCCTGCTATGTGGTGAGTGTCTGTCGTGTTGAAGAACTTGATCCCATGCTTGCAAATACTCTTCCTGCCCCGCCTACTTCATTAGACGTTAACGTTCTCAGCTCTTGCGATACAGCGACCGCTTCGACACCACCAGATGTTCTTCAACAAGCTATTGATGCAGATCTTCCACACGCACAACGCGATCAACTCGCTGCTCTTCTACAGAACTTCACTTCTTCCTTTGACCTTCCTCACACTGCTCTGGGTCGCACGTCTGTCGTTGCGTACACAATCGACACTGGTACAAACGCACCTCGCTGCTCTTCTACAGAACTTCACTTCTTCCTTCAACCTTCCTCACACTGCTCTGGGTCGCACATCTGTCGTTACGCACACAATCGACACTGGTACAAACGCACCTTTACGACAGCGTCCTTATCGCGTGTCGGCCTCTGAGTGCCAAGTCATTGCTGACAAAGTGGACGACATGCTTCACCGGGGCGTCATACAGCCATAACAGTCCATGGGCTTTTCCCGTTGTTTTGGTCACCAAGAAAGATGGTTCCTTCCGGTTTTGCGTCGATTACCGTAGGCTTAACAAAATCACACGCAAAGATGTCTATCTTCTGCCGCTAATCGACGATGCCTTGGACTGTTTACAGGGAGCCGAGTATTTCTCCTCTTTGGATTTGCGCTCTGGCTACTGGCAGGTACCGATGGCTGATGATGACTGCTCGAAAACTGCCTTTATAACACCGGATGGCTTATACGAGTTCAACGTTATGCCCTTTGGCCTCTGCAATGCCCCAGCTACTTTCGAGCGCCTGATGGACACTGTTCTTCGTGGACTCAAGTGACAGACCTGTCTTTGTTACCTGGATGACATCATAGTTTTTTCTACCGACTTTTCTTCTCACCTTCTCCGCCTAAAGCATGTCCTCACATGTCTCGCCGATGCTGAGCTTCAGTTGAATTTGAAGAAGTGCCACTTTGCCGTTCGAAAACTCACCATTTTAGGCCACATAGTCTCTAAGGACGGCATTCTTCCCGACCCCACCAAACTTCGCGCAGTTGCAGAGTTTCCGAAGCCAACCTCCCTGAAGCAGCTCTGGAGCTTTATCGGCCTCTGCTCCTACTTTCGACGTTTCATCTTGAACTTCGCCTCTATCATCGCTCCTCTGACCCAGCTCCTTGCCGGCAGCTCCGACCTTTCCGCCTGGATTCCAGCCTGCGATAAAGCCTTCGATACTTTACGCCACCTTTTGGTTTCGCCTCCCATTCTACGCCACTTTGATCTGACTGCACCTGCGGAGATCTACTCTGATGCCAGCGGTATTGGGCTGGGTGCCGTCCTTACCCAACGTAAGCCTGGTTACAGCGAGTATGTTGTGGCATATGCCAGCCGAACATTGACGAAAGCAGAATCTAATTATTCAGTCACAGAAAGGGAATGTTTGGCTATTATTTGGGCCATCGGAAAATTTCGTCCCTATGTGTATGGCCGACAGTTTTAGGTTGTGACCAATCACCACGCTTTGTGCTGGCTTGCCTCTCTGAAAGACCCATCCAGTCGCCTTGCTCGCTGGTTCTCCGTCTCCAGGAGTATGCCATTCATGTCATTTATCGATCAGGTCTGAAGCATACGGATGCGAACGCTCTTTCCCGCTCGCCATTGCCTAGTGATACTTCGTCTGACCACGTCCGTGCTTACGATTTGTCGACTCTTGCCACTATCGACATGGCTACCGAGCAGCAGAATGACCCCTGGATCAATGCACTTTTGGATTTTCTCTCAAGTCCTACTCCCGGTCATTCATCCAAAGCGCTCGTCCGGCAAGCCCACCACTTCTCCATTCCTGACTGTCTTCTCTATCGCCGCAATTATTTGCTTGATGGACGGAAGTGGCTTCTAGTCATCCCACGTCATCGCGGTGCCGACATTTGTGCTGCGTACCATGGTGACCCACAATGTGCTCACGGCGGCGTATTGAAAACCTACACGCGCCTACGTCTGCGATTTTACTGGCGTAGAATGTACTGCTTTGTACGACATTTCATGCGCGCTTGCAAATCTTGTCAGCGCCGCTCAGAAGTCTCCTATTTTGTTGCAACCGTTACCCTGTCCTGCTCGTCCATTTGACCGCGTTGGCATAGATCTCTATAGCCCTCTTCCTACTACTCCCGCTGGTAACCGGTGGATTATCGTGGCAGTAGACCACCTTACTCGCTACACTGAAACGTCACCGTTACCCTCTGCCTCCGCAAGAGACGTTGCTTTGTTCCTTCTCAACAACTTGATTCTTCGCCGCGGGATTCCCAAGGAACTGCTCAGTGACCACGGATGCGTTTTTTTGTCCGACGCTCTCGAGGCCCTACTGAAAGAATGCTGCATCATTCATCACACCGCTACTTTTTACCACCCTCAGACGAATGGCCTGACAGAATGCTTCAACCGTACTCTGAGTGACATGCTGGCAATGTACGTCAACGACGCTCATTCCAACTGGGACCAGGTTCTTCCCTTCATAACCTACGCGTACAACCCTGCGATACAGACCACCACTGGATTCTCTCCCTTTTTTCTTCTTTACGGGCGCGAGCCAACCTGCACATTAGACACGCTTTTTCCCTTCCGCCCTGATGTTTCTGAATCGACGCCACTCTCGGACGCCGCCCAGTACGCAGAAGAATGCCCTCAGCTCGCTCGTTCGCTTACAAAGGAAAGCCAGTTGCAACAAAAACACCATCGTGACACTGGCGAGGCACCTTCATACGCACCCAACTCCCTGGTGTGGTTCAGGGTTCCTGCCACAATCGCCGGCCTTTCAAAGAAGCTTCTTGCTCGGTATCACGGTCCATACCGTGTCCTTCAAAAAACATCTCCTGTCAACTACGTAGTTGAGCACGTTACGCCTTCTGCAGACTTGCATCGCCGTGGACGCGAAATAGTTCATGTGGACCGAATCAAGCCCTACTACTATCTATCTGTCCTTTCGGCTCCATGAGTCGCCAGGATGGCTTCTTCTCTACCCGGGGGGAAACTGTAGTGTGGTAATCTTCATCGTTAGAGCCACTGACATGCGTCGCGTGCTGGCGCTCTCAAGAATGGAGCATTTGGTTGTTGTCTTTGTGATTCGGGGCGCCTGACACTCCGCTGCAAATTTATCCTGAGCAGCTGAATCCATCTGCGTCGACTGAAGAAACACACCCCTACAGGACATTTATTCGGAGACTGGATAGGTCTAGGAATGTCTCTTGACCATTACAGATAGATTTTTTGTACTTGATTGCCACATAATACTCGTATAGTTTATGAACTGGTGAAATATTGATATGAATAAATAGTTCCTCGGTGTGTGCGCGGTAGTCTACATTTGCTATTTGTTGGAGAGCTTTCTTTTGAAGTATACAGTCAAACCCGACTATATCGAACCCGTTTACATCGAACAATTTATGAACATTGTATTGTTAAAATGAGAATATATAGCAAAAAATACTAATATATCGAACAAAAATAGCAGCCGTGCTTGATATATCGAACTTCCAGCCGCGCAAAACTGCTCCAGAAGTTGGCTTTCCCGCGTGGCAGCCGGGCGAGCTGCGCCAACATCCCCCCCCCCCCCTACAAAGTGGTTTAGCCCAACAGCGCTGCATGGCGCTGCGCTCGCACGCCGCTGCTTGCGCTCCCTCAGACAGCCACCCGGCCACCCTAGCAAAAGTGGTTCGACCGCGCACTCTTGTTTCTCTCGCAGCCACGTGCGCCGTCATGCGGTTGTCTCTGACTCGCTCGACTGCTTCGTTCCGTGTGCTTCACAGCTTTGTGGGAACAGTGAACTCGTCCGCTTCGTGAAAGATGGCTTCTGTGAAGCGACAGAACCTAACCATATCTGCAAAGCTGGAGATCATCAGAAGAGTTGAGGGCGGAGAAAAGAAGTCAGATGTCGCCGCAGCGTACAGAATCCCCAGAAGCACGCTGAGTAGGATTTTGAAAAATAAGGCCGACGTTAGGGCTAAGGCGGACAAGAGGCCTGCTGCTACCACCAGCGCTCGACGAGTACAGACTGCTGCATTTGAAGACGTAGAGGCAGCAGTGTAGAAATGGTTTGTAGACTTTAGGTTGCAAAACATCTCCATTTCTGGCCCAATGATCGAACAGAAAGTGAAGGATTTCGCTTTCATGCTGAACAGACCAGACTTCAGAGGCGGCTCAGGCTGGCTGCAGCGGTTTAAAGAGCGTCACGGCATTATCGGCCGTGCTGTCACCGGTGAAAGCCGCGCAGAAGATCTCGGCAGCGTGCAAAAGTGGATCGATGAAAATTGGAACGACATCACAACAAGGTACCATCCCCGTGATATATTCAACGCCGATGAGACTGCTTTGTTCTGGCAAATGCTTCCGAACAGAACGCTGGCCTGTCGTGGTGACAAGTCCCACGGCGGGAAGGTCAATAAAGCCAGAATATCCGTGTTTCTCACCACCAACGTCGACGGGTCAACTAAGCTTCGACCGCTCGTAATAGGAAAGAGCAAATCGTCGCGGTGCCTGAAGAACGCACTTTTTCTTCTGGTGTCTTACAGATGGAACGGGAAAGCTTGGATGACAAGCGAACTTTTTGGCAAGTGGCTGAAGTCCTGGGACGACGACCTGGTAAGGCAGAAAGGTCTGCTTGCTGGTTGATAACTGCTCTGCGCACCTTTGCAACGTCAGCAACATGGAGCTTCGTTTCCTTCCGCCCAACACAACGTCGGTGCTACAGCCTTTAGACCAAGGTGTCATTCGTGCACTGAAGGCAGGCTATAGGAAGCGACTTGTGCAGAGGCTTTTGCTAAACCTCCGCACTGGCCGGGAGCTGAAAATTGACCTCCTGGGAGCAATAACCATGCTGAATGCGTCATGGAACGACGTCAATCAAGAAACAATTCAGAACTGCTTCCGTCATTGTGGACTCTGCTTCCGGCGAGGCTGGCACGAGCTCATCAAACAATTACAGTGAACCCCTCGATAGCGGTGAACCGCTGGAGGAACTTGATGACTTGTTCAGCCAGTTTTTCGAGTTCCCGGGTGCTGTTTGTGATGGGACTGCAGCAACAGACTTAGTCTCCGTCGACAACGATGTTCCAACAACCGGAGAGCTCGCTGACGAAGACATCATTGCCGATCTCACTAGGGATGTCGCCGGCGACAGTAACTGTGAGGATGCGAGTTCGGACCCGCCATCGTGTTCCGATGCACTTCACACGCTGAGCGTTGTTCGCCGTTACTGTGAGTCAGTAGAAGGCTGTGGGCTCAGCTGTTCCCAGTCGCTCGATAACGTCGAGAAGTGCATGCTGAATAATGCTTTCAAAATGAAAAAGCAGAAGAAGATCAGCGACTATTTCTCGCGTTAATAGTCCCACCGTAAATGTTTTTATCCAATAAAGAATGCTTTTTAATGACGTGCGGTTTATACATTGTCAAATTTGTTAGAAGCTGTATTTCGAATTACCCGATTTATCGAACTAATTTCCGTTTTCGATATATCCGGGTTTGACTGTATACAGTTTTCCCAAATTGTTGTATCTCCCCACACCATGAAGCAATAATTCAAATGAGATAGAAACAGTGTGGAAAGACCGAAGTGGTCAATCCATTTAGTGCGCTGTCTATTACGGGGGCTAAAGATTCAATACTGAAAAAGATACTAGTGTCGTCCGCATACATTATAAATTGTGGCCGACGACAAGTGACGACATACGCGCAACTGATTCCCGGGTGAAAGAAGATGCCTTCTTTTATTCCGCAAGCATATATATACAAGAAACCTCGTCCAGAGAGAGCCAGCAAGTAGCGGCATTATAAATGAACAGTGGCAACCTCTACAGTTTGAGTGAACAAAATCAGCTTTTGCCATGACTCGACGGGGAACGAATCATATTGGCAATGGCTGATGCAGGTGATATATCAGCCTGCTGCTGTAGCATGGCCATGTAGCCATGGCCCACTCAGACCACACTTGGAAACACCACTAGTCACGTGTTTGCATTTCATGGGATTTCCTCGGAGCTGGGAAAAAGGATACTCATGAGGTTTTCTTTATCGCAAGTAAATGTAGAGGGAGTTCTGAAAGTGCTCTCGAACTGTGCAAATCACATTCGTTGTCGAGAGTGAGTGTTTAGTAAATCAGAATTCATCAGTTGTATTTTTTAACCTTGTAGGTGGAGACAGCGTACCGGTGTGCCTCTGCCCTGCGGGACATCATCCGGCCCTACCTGCTGCGCCGCATGAAAGAGGATGTCCGCTCCCACCTCCACCTGCCGGCCAAGAGTGAGCAGGTCAGTGTTCACTTTCCATTTCTCACAACATCCTACCAATGGCTACAAATAGGAATTTCCTCCTGCTACAGAAGGTACTACAACTGAGATGTACTGTGAAATAACTTGGCAGCATAGTCTCTCTCCTGCAAATGGACCTGATGGCATGTGCTCAACATCACTGCAGAAGCAAGTCATCACGCGAGTGCTATTTTACAACTAAATCTTAACTGTGAGAACATGGAATACAAACTCATGTCATGAAGAAATTTTAATAAAAAGGGGGGCATAAACATGGCAAGAATGGCGCTGGGCAAGATATCCAATGGAGGAGACAGGCTGTATTACGTGACAACACACATGTTGCGCTATCTGGGCCATGTTGTTAAAACAGCGAAAGGATAGTTCCCCGTGATATTATCAATTCTTTTTACAGTTACACGATTCTCCTTTGTGTGTGCAAAGCTTTGATAATCTCCGTCGTCCCTTATGGGCTGCCTAAATTTCTGCTCGCACATAGAAGGGTGTCATCAACCAGATGACTTTTATCCTATCTTCACTTTGTTGAGTCGCATGTTCAGAATCGCCACAAGAAACTGGTAGTTAGTGCACTGCACTCGACCTTTGCTTTTTGTTTGGTTATTTTCCTGCTGCGGCAAACTATTGGGTGGAAAGCATTAATAGGACGCTTAGTCATATCTGTGAAATCATGCAAGAGCTGGTGTTTGGCAGCTCCATCACATCTCACCGCGATGTTTGAATAGCCGTCATCTATTCACTGAAGCTGTGCGACATATTAGTGGGGGTGCACAAAAGAGGTTAACAACTTTGGAATGTGGTGAGTGTGATTGAGGGGGGCTGCTTTCCACCCCACGGCCACTCTGCGGACGCAGGGAATTCTAATGCTATTCATTGCATTGGCAAAAAATGCAGAGAGTTGGGCCGCTTTTTGGTTCGTTTGTTGGGCTAGTTGGTATAGCATTATAATTTTTGGAAGCGCTGAGGCAGACATACACGAGAGAAGTGTCCCGTCCACTTCTCTCGTGTATGTCTGCCTTCCAAAAATTATGATGTGGAGGGTGCCAGCTACAAGCATCAACAAGGTTTTCTTTGGAGGCTACGTTAGAAGGGACTCGCCGGCTGAGGAATAGGGATGTGACTTTGGCGGCCAAAGTTTGTATGTGCCAGGAATGGTGGGTGGGATCTCCCTTCTTCAGGCAGAGCCACACCACGGTGTCTGCTGGGGCCGCATGGTAATTACCGGGTACTTCACTCCTTGCAAGGTGTGTGGTCGAACACAACAGGTTTTCCTGTTGATGTCCCTGTCTGTTTATTCTCCGTCCATGTTGTTTTAGCCCTTTCGAAAAATGTCAGATGCTGCATACTTCGAGTCAGCTATCCTTCGGCATCTGCTACAGGAAACGGCACAAGCGTTGCAGCCACAACTGCTGACGTTACCGGCTGGATCCAGAAGAGTCTTTGTCTTCTTGCCTCTTTGCGGGAATTTGTGTAGAAGTCTTGATGGCGCATTCATCGCTGTTTTCGTGTCTCCCAAGGATTACCTCTCTCAGCGGGTGCTGCCCCAACACTCGACGGCGTCGTTGTGGGTCGCGGTGACAGAGGAGGAAAAATGGTTTTCCACAAGGTGACCTAAGGTGATACAGCCAAACCTGGCTCTGTTTGGAAGATAGTAGCACATTCGAAACTGCAATTTAACCCCAGCGGGTAGTTGAAAGTCTAGGCCATGCCCACATCCATGGAAGACTTTTAAAACGACGACCTGCTCTGTAAAAAGTCACTCACCACACCAGCCTCGCATCTGGTTGACCACTGCCACAAATGTAACGGTTCTAGACTCTTCTATAAGCAAGCAGAAATTTTGGCAATGCACGAGAAACAATTTTTATGCAAAATTATCAAAGTCCTTCACACATCAAGGCAGGGAGAATCTTGTGGAAGAACATCAATTGCTCTAATGATGAAAGAACTGTCGTATGTGCATCATGTGTAGAACTAATTTCCTTCCAGTTTTCCTTGGTTGTTAGCCTTGTGGCACTGACGGTTTCCTAGATAATGCAACATTTGTCTTATTGGTCAGCTTTTTCTCTTCAGGTAGACATCTTTCCGTGCACCATTTTTGGTTACATCCCTTTCTGTTCGTTGCGTTATTTTTTACGACTTGGGTTCATATGCTATTTTCTTCCATTAGATTTAGTTGCAAAGTAGTGCTCGTGCTATGTTTTGCGTTTTCTGTTCATCCTTGTCTTTTTGCCCTTTTTTTTTTTTTTGTTCATGACTGTGAAGGCTTGCCATGTGGCATAGAATGAGGCTGTCTTTTAACTTAAAGGGAGTCATGCAGTCTATTTTCCTGGAACAAGCTCTGGCCACAAGTGTAAATGTTGCTCCCCTGTAGCCGACGATACTTCTTGTAGTCGTCTTATTCTTGACAGCTGCATTCCTGGGCATGTCCACACCTTTTACCTTTGAGCGTGATTCCTTTTCAACTTACCCAACTTTCCACCTAAATGCATCCCACTATGGTACACTGAAGTCCATTTATAACGATATTAAGAAAACCTAAAAATGCGATCGTTACAACCGTTATATCTGGACCGGAATAAAAAGCAAAAAGAAAAAAAAAAAAAGTGCACACCCACATATTTTTTCATGCATGTAGGCCTGACTACTTTCCAACGGTGAATGAATCGGAATGGTGATTTTCTTTGAATAATTTCGAAGCGAATAGTTCGAATAGTACTTCTGGCACTGAAAAGAGGCTGAATCACTGTAGGCATTTCCAAAACCATTTATTTTCCCAATACACGATGCCATTACATACTGCACTGAGGCTTTATTTAAAACCACACTTCAAAATTTTAAGAAAGCACCTAAAGTGAGTGATGAGCGTGCCGAGCGTTCACGGCAGTATAACGCTCCACGGGTGCGCAATAAGCTTGGCGTTATCACACGAGAAAGCACCTAAAGTGAGTGATGAGCGTGCCGAGCGTTCACGGCAGTATAACGCTCCACGGGTGCGCAATAAGCTTGGCGTTATCACACGCTAAAGGCGCCCTTCCCATTGACGTAAGTATACACTTCGGAGACATCGAGTCTCCGGGCTGCCGCTGAATTTTTCGCCACTCTGAGAACGGTCGCCCATGTTCAGTACGCATGATTCGTCACCTGACTGAATGAAGCGATAGCGTGGTAGGGCTGCGTGTTTATCTTTGCATCTGGACTGTCGGATAATCTTTTCCGCAACTCTTGAAAAAGAAAAAAAAAAAAGGAGGGGGGCCGACGAATTTTCGGGCGAACGACCTGTATACGCTTTCGCGTAAAAAGCCATCTATGTGGCATTACTCGAAACCGAAACCACACAAAGCAAGCGGTCGAGCGTCCCAGAAACACAGTTCGCGCGAGACGAATACTTCGAAATTTCGAATACCGAGAATTCGGTTCGAAGCGAATATCGAATGCTGTGCTATTCGATCGAATATTCGAAATTATCGAATATTCGCACACCCCTAAACAATGGTTATCATCGTAAAGAGCACGCTATCCACAAAATAACTAAACTAGCATACTAAAAATTCGGAAATTCACTCTCGTTTGAGCATCATTTCCAGCACACTAGTGACAGTATAGTGACAGTCCTATCAGCAACTGGATGAACTGCAGATTTCCAGCCTTGATGATTGTTAAAATCGTAGTGTGGATGTCCGTATTTTTTCGCCAGGCTTCCAACCTTGAAACCCTGCTAGAAATTCATCGCAAGTGCTTTTTGGGGTCGCCACCTATGAACCTTTGCTAGCATACAGTAAGTCTACTATGAACTTACCAGTGGCGCCCTCTAAGCTGAAGCCCAGCCGGGGGTGATTTAAATAAAGCAGTTTTGTGTTTGGTTGATTCTGGAGCGACGTGGTTGCTTGGTTCTCTCGGCCTCCTGGCACGACAGCACAGAGACGCCCACACAACGTGGTGTCTGAAGTGACAGCAGCATGAAAAACTCGTCTTGAAGCAGCTCTCAACGACCGTCAACGGCAAAAAGGATGCTCCGGAACGAAAGCGCCCAGCAGACCCAGTGGCTAGGCTTCACTCTGCAACCACCAGACGTGTTTGTCTTCTGCAACCCGGCAAGTTGGCCTTCATGGAAGTCTCGCTTCGAGGACTAGGCCGCTGTCTCTGGACTACGGAACACTCCGCAAGACATGCAAGTATGTACGCTTTTGTACTGTATGGGCCCGGAAGCTCGCATGCTGCTAGATACTTTTTTACTCGATGCTGCCGCGTCGCATCGCGCGAAAAATTTCGATCCAGTCGCAGTGTCGTTACGGCGTCAATCACAACAGCCCTTTCAGATGATTGCAATGCGGTGCACCACATTTTCCCGGAGCATTTGTGCCGGTGCGACACGAGCGGCATCGGCATAATTTAACAATAACAAATGTAGAACAAGCTTATTATTTATGTACTTTTTCTTGAAATATGAAGGACTTTATGAAAAAGGATATGCTTAAGTTTTTCCCCTTGTACGCTACTACGCACAATAGTTTTGCTGTGGCTCAGTGTCGTTTTAGCGTGCTTTTCGATTACTTCCGCTCGCCCACAAATGAATGCACACTAATACACGCTTGCACCTTGAACTTCTCGAAAAAAATTACAAACAAAAACAACTGCTAGAAGCAAGAACTCGTGGGTCCGATGAGGAGAACAGATAGGTGGGAGCTAATATATACCTTTTTTTTTTTTTTTTTCATAAAGTCCTTCATATTTTAATAAAAGATATATAAATAATAAGCTTGTTCTACATTTGCTATTGTTAAATTATGCCAATGCCGTTCGTGTCGAGCCAACAGAAATCGCAAGCGCCGCAACGACACTGCGACTGAACCAAAATTTTTCGTGCTCGTCGCATCATGTGAAATAGCTTTAAGCCCCCTACGACACATTTGTCAAACGCTTCTCCAAGCACTTTGTGCGTTCCTGTAATGAACTCTATGAGTCGTTTCGCTTTCACAAGTGTGTTCAACAACCTGGTGAGAGTGTCGACGTGTTTTATGCCGAACTGTTCAAGTTAGTCAAACGTTCGACTGCTCTTCACCGGCGATGGAAGAACGCTTGGTCCGCCACAGGTTTGTCGTTGGATTGCTCGACACATGTCTCTCCAAAATACTTTGCTGCTCCCCGAAGCTAACTCTCAAAGAAGCTTGGATGCAAGCTCGTCGGTCCAAGGACGAGGACAAGGAATGCTCACTCACACAGGCTACCCCGCAAGGCATGGTCAACATTGATGCTGGGACTCGAAAGTTTTCGCAATGGCCAGTTGATGCCAGAACGCACTCAGTGGACGCGAAGTCTGAACGCTATCGTGACATTTCGGTCTGTTTCTTCTGCAGCCATGCATATCATGCATGCTCAGTGTGCCCGGCAAAGAGCTCTATTTGCAACTGCTGCGGTAAGAAAGGGCATTTTGCTGAAGTTTGCGGCTCCAGGAAGTCGAGGCAGGCCAAACTCAGTGCTATCCAAATGCATACTCTTGAGTCGCCAGCTAAAAACCAAGTATGTGGATGTCACAGTCAACAACTACACAACTCAGTTCAAAGTAGACTCAGAGGCCGAGGTTTCTGCAGTCCCAAGTGACTTCCCCGAAGTCCCGGCTGCGCTCGCCAAGGTAGGTGCTATTTTGACAGGGCTTGGTGACCAACTTATGCATGTATGGGGTTCGTATCTTGGCAAAGCAAGACCATCTCCCAGTGTATTTATGTCATTGAGTCACTTTCAGTACCTTTACTGGGTCTACCAGTTATCCAAGTTCTTGAAGTTACATTTTGGGTACTGAGCCAATGCTTCATGCTGAACTGTTCCAGGGCCTCGGCATGCTCAGAGATGAGTACACCATTCACTTGAAACAAGATGTGCCGTTCTCACTTAGGGCACCTCGACGGATACCAATCCCACTGTGGGAAGTTGTTCGGCAAGAACTTGGAAAACTCGAAAGCGACGGCGTCATTCGCCGTATTAATAAACCAACTCCGTGGTGCGCCGTACTGATGATAGTACCAAAAAAGAATGGAAAGTATCGTCTGTGTGTTGATCTGACTCGACTAAACAAAGTGGTTCTCAGGGAAAGGTAGCATATATCATTGGTAGCATATACAGTAACTCTACTATGAACTTTCCAGTGGCGCCCTCTAAGCTGAAGCCCAGCTGGGGGTTATTTGAATAAAGCAGTTTTGTGTTTGGTTCTGGAGCAGCGTGATTGCTTGGCTCTCTCCCCCGGCACGACAGCACGGGGACGCCCACACAACAGTGCTAACACGCTGTTGTCATGTTTGGCGCCATCTTCGGCCGATTCTTGCAGCAATCGTTAGCCGAACTAAAGGTGTATGACCCCTTTCTGGTTCCAAGTGCCCGTGACGTCATAAATTTTCTTGGAAGTAATGCGCTAAAGGGAGTAAGCGCTTTTTCGATGGACCTAAAGGGCATTTATTACACCTTGCCGGACACCACCCTGTGTGACGTCAGAGAATGCATTGAAGAGCAGGGAGCCATTCGTTTCCAAAATGCTTGTGGAGAAAGCTTTCTGGAGTTGCTTTCATTCTACCTACCCAGCAGAAAGTAGTGTGTATAGGATCCTGCACTGTGCTAAGTGACCTTATGCTGACAGAAGATTGAAAGCAGCACTTCAAGACAGCCAAGTCATCGAAGTTTGTCTCTACGTTGACGACTATCTCACAATTTTCAAGGCTTCAAGTGCTGGGTTTCTGCGGGACATCGAAGCCCTATACCATCTTTTTTCGGGCACTTTAGAAGAGGTCACTAGGGAAGTGCCTGATGGAAATGAACTTCAGTTTCTGGACACAAGGCTCATCTTCGAAGAGTCACACCTATGCTGGAAATATGCTCCATGCTAACGAAAGGGGTTTTTGCCCTATTCGTCAGCACACTCCAAGGGGGTGAAATGTGGAGTAGCTGCGAATGCTTTCAGGAATGCTCTCAACAGGTTGGACTACCACCGCATCTTCGAAAGTGTCGAGGCTCAAAGGCTTAGCGCTGCTGGCTACTCTATGGACATTAACAGCTTATGCTTCCAGCTTTTGAATGAAAGGCCAGATCCCTTCAAACCTCTTTATTTTATTTATTCAATACTGTCGGCCGCCTTTTGGTAGCCAAGGCAGGAGTGGGTACATCATGTATGTTAACAAATTATAGTCCACCAAAGAGAAGAACAACAAAGCAAAGAAAAGGAAAAAAAGAATGCTCACATTAGCACATAGTAAAGTTACTGCGGAGCAAATCGAGAAGAAACAAACGACATAAATGCGTTGCATCTAAATCCAAAACAGAAGAATCAAAAACGTGCTCAAAAAATAAAACTGAGCACACTAAACTTATTGGCAAGAACTTATTGCAGAGAAAAATTCATCGGATGATGATTAGCAGGGGTGCAACAGTTGCGCCAATTGCGCCATTTTGATACAGCTGCATATTTCTGTGCCAAGCTGCGCCAAAAGTGTGAAATTTGTTAAAATTGCGCCATGCTGCGCCAAAATGCCAGATTAGCCGCGAAAGTTTGTAGTCTTGCTAGATTTGGCAAAATATCGGAGCTGCGTTGGCAACATGCAGTTGTGCCGGTGGCCAATCCAATCCAGCCGGAGGCTTGGTGGCTTGAAACTATGCATGGAACTACAGTGAACTAGAATATTCACTGTAATGGAACGCTAGCAATGAAAAGAAAACATGTGTGGTGAACACAAGTTGGTGAGCATGTGTATGGTACCGTAGCTCGTGTGCGCTGCTTGTCGATGCCGAGAGGCGGTCTTGGATGCTTGCCTCGGATTGGTTTCCCCAGCTGGTCGCACCGCTACAGTGTCGATAGGCGTTCATCATGAGTAAAGGTGAGTACATTCAAACGATTTGTTCGATAAATTTTATTTCTTAATGCCTGATTATTTGTACTTTCTTGGTCCCTTCGGAGGCTGAAAAAGATCTGTTTCCTGCTGTAGTTTGCTGGTAATAGTAGTGAACATTTTGCCTGTTATGAAATGAACTTTTTTCTTTATTCACAGGGTGGTGCACGAAATTCAACGCCTCGGTGCTGAATGAAGTGGACTGCAACAATGATGTGATCAGTGGTTGGTGCAGGGCAGGCATCAAGGACACGGATACTTTTTGTATCTTGTGCAATGTGACAATTTGCTGTGCTCAGCATGGTACTGCTGCTGTCAAGCGCCATGCAAACATGAAGAAGCATGTGGAGGTTGCGGCAAAGCATAGAGATTCTAGTGGTGTGCTACTGGCGCCCAAGACTGTGCAAGCTACGATAGATTTTTCTCGGGGGAGGCCTCGTTCCTCGTTGCAAGACCAAGTGTGTGAGGCTGAAACCATATTTGCAATGTCTGTTGTTTCAATGGGGGGACACAGCAACACACATCTATAAAAGGATGTTTCCCGACAGTGATGTGACGAAGAGTTTTACCTGTGGAAGGGCAAAACTTTCTTATGTCATCTCAGATGGTCTGGGGCCTTACTTCAAATCAAAGCTTTTGACAGAGTTGTGTCGGCCAAATGTTTTCTTTTCGTTAATGATTGGCGAAACTTGCTGGTGAGATATTTCTCCAAAAGTGCAAAGCAAGTTGTTGTCGAGCACTTGAACTTTTTTAACCTCGGTCGTGCCACTGGGGATATAATTGTAGGGTGCATAGAGGATGCCCTAACTGAGTTGCCAAAACAAGGATTTCTTTGCTTCTTCAGTGATGGCCCTAATGTCTTGAAAAGCGTGAAATCTAAGCTAAAACAAAAGTTAAACCCAAATCTTGTTGATGTTAGGGAGTGCACTTTGCACAAAGTGCACAATACATTTTCGAAGGGCTTGGATGCATTTTGTTCTGATGTTGAAGAACTTGTCAGGGATGTTTATTATTATTTTAGCACCCTGTGCGTGCCGAGGGCCTGAAAGAACATCAAGAAATTTTGGGGATAGAGCCTCATGTCTTCCTCCGACACGTCTCTAATCGCTGGCTGACATTGCAAGATTCTCTAGTCCGCATGGAAGAACAATTCACTGCCTTGCAGTCCTTTTTTTTTTGGAGAACTGTGGTAGACTGCGACCAGGTGTCCAGACCCAACACAGCAGACTTGCTGCAGCTTTTGGCAGCAAGGACCTTTATGCAAAGGTACTATTTCTGAGGAATGCTTAAGAAGCGAAATATTTTGCAGCAAGAGTGCAGAGAAGTTAACCAAGCTTAACCTGGATGATGCTGCCTTTTGGAAGGCACGACCGGAAGTTGGTCTGGACACAGAAAAAGCAATGGAAGACTGGGACCCTTAGGAGAAAAAAATGTTCCGCCTCGGAGCTCGGGCATTTTACCTTGCTTGCTCGAAAGCATTGCTTCAGAAGCTCCCCCTCACAAATAAGGTGGTCATGCATGCAAGGTTTCTGGGTTTACAGTATGAGAATGCTGAGCAGGAAGTGCGGTCCTTACGCTACATTGTGGGGCAACTTCCTCAGGTTTTGGGTGATGGTCAGGTGTCATCTCTCGTTGATGAATGGCTCATGCTGAAGTGCGATCAGAGCAAAGGCACCCTGGAAGGAAAGCTAGATGACTACTGGGCAAAGATATCCCATGCTTTCGAAACTTGTAAAAGCACTGCTTTCTCTGCCGCACGGAAATGCTGACCTAGAACGAGGCTTCAGTGAAAATAAGTACCTTTTAGATGGACGGAGCTCTCTGAATATCAGTAGTGTTAACGGAATGCGCCACATTAAAAGTTACCTTCAGCGCTATGATGGTGATGCAAGTAAGGTGCCCCTCAGCTCTGACGTTTTGAGATGTGTGAGGCAGTCTCGAACGAAGTATGCTCTGAGGATGAGCGCTGAAGAAAGCACAAGCAAGCGGGCAAGAGAGGAGGTTGTTTCAAACCAGCAAAGAAGAAAGCATTGGAAGGCCAGGTGCAAGCCAGCAAGGTGTTGCTCACTAGGGCTAAAGAGATGATAAACTTTGGCATCAAAGACATGGACAAGGTTGAAAGTGGTCGCTTGCTTTCGACTACAGGGAATGAAACCTTGAGCAAGCCCTTGAAGAACTCAAGGAACTGGAAAAGCAAATGTTAAAAAATGCGAGGCATTGACATGCAAACAAAATCTGCACTAGACATGTAAGACATTTATATTGTAAGACTTAGCTCGCCTTGCACCTAGTCATGATGTGGACATTCTTGTCTATTTGGTGTTGGTGCTAGTCATGATGTATTCTAGTCGATATTCCTGTCTACACGTGGTTAGAACTGCAATAAATTTGTTTGCAGTGTTGATACAAACTATTTCTTGTATGTTCCTTTGCTTGGCCTTGTATAGTGTACCTATGGATTAACCTTTTTTTACAGGTTTCTCAAGCGTTAATTTGTAAATGGTTTGCATGTGCTTGCCCAATGAACCTAAAACATAATTGAAGTGAGACAGCCTAAAAAAATAAACCAACTAAATTTTATGGCTCACATGTGTATATATAGTCCGATGTTCAGACCTTATTTTTGTACTGGAAGTAAGGCTTCTTTCCCGTGAAATTGCTCAAAATTATGAATATTAGCTCCAAAATGTCGAATTTTTTTTTCCGTAAGCTGCTCCAAAAATAGGTTTTACTGCTCCAAAACTAAGATTTTTCTGCTCCAAAAATTGCTACAAATCCTATTTCAGCTGTTGCACCCCTGTGATTAGGATACCACATCGCAAGGTAACTTATTCCATTCAGCTATCATTCTTGGAAAGAACGACGGCTTGTATGCATTGGTTCGGCACTCAGGAATTACAATTTTTCTGTCATGTTTGTACAGAGTTTGTTGTGCTCGGTTGTACTGCATATAAATATGAAATTCTAGTTTAGTATGGTTGTTAATGATGTTAACATTTTCAAGCGATGCATTTTTCGACTGGTTTCCAAGTGTTGTCAAACCGGAGCAGTTGAGAAGAGCAGATATTGGTGTGTTGTCCATAGGCGTGATAAATGAATAGAAGTGCCTTGCTGTGAACTCCCTTGTGACATCCATTTTAGTATGCGGATCCCAGACGATGTCAGCGTACTCCAGTAGTGGGCGCACGAGCAAGGTGCAAGCTTTGTTTTAGGAGATTCATTTTTTAGCATGTTTTTTACTCCAAGATACTTAAATTCTTCTACTGATTTGAGTGAAATATTAATGTTATAGGAGTACTTCACCGGAACTTTTTTTCGGGCTAACCTCATCTGTTTGCACTTCGTAACATTCAGTGACATCCTCAATGCAGTTTTGGCACCAATTAGTAACAACACCTAAATAGTTGTATAGAACGAGCTGGTCATCTTCTGTAATAATCGGATGATAAATACGCAATCATCTCCAAAAAAAAACGGGCATGCAGAGAAGAGTTAAACTTAAGGTCATTTAAGTAATTAAGGAAAAGAAGTGGCCAAGGACTGAGCCCTGTAGCACTCCTGAAAGTACTGGAGCAATGGGTGAACTTGAATTGGATATCTGGACATATGCTGCCGATGTGATAAGTTTGAGTCAAGCCACTGCAAAATTTGTTGATTCTGTAAGATGTGCCTAAGCTTTATCAAAAGGTTACAATGTATTACTCGGTCAAAAGCTTTTTCAAAGTCCAGAAAAATGGCATCTATTTGTCCTGCTTTATCAAGAGCCGA
This sequence comes from Amblyomma maculatum, assembly GCF_055883805.1. Classification (NCBI taxonomy): domain Eukaryota; kingdom Metazoa; phylum Arthropoda; class Arachnida; order Ixodida; family Ixodidae; genus Amblyomma; species Amblyomma maculatum. The sequence goes on from NC_139348.1 coordinate 7,921,141, forward strand.
GAAGAAATCATTGGTATTGTGTAATAATTGCGTTGTAGTGGATAATAACCCGTGTCGAAAACCATGTTGAGCTTCAGATTATTGTCTTCCAAGTATGAGGCGATGTGATTAAAAATGAAGTGTTCCAATACTTTACTTGTAGTGCACAACAAACTAACTGGCCTGTGATTAGAAATGCTGAGCTTAGTACTAGATTTGTGAACCAAGATAACCTTAGCCAGTTTCCAATCACTAGGGATGACACCATCACGCAGACTAGCACTTAAAATAATAAAAAGGAATCTTGCACACCATTCCACGTACCTGTAAAGAAACGTATTCGGAATATCATCTGGCTCTGATGATTTCTTTGTATTCAAGTGAAGTGGAGCGGAAAAAATGCCTTCTTCGCTTATAGTGAGATCTGGTACCTGAAAGCTGATTCATCTGAAATCACTAGACCGGTCATCACCCCGCAGGAACACAGATGAAAAATAGTCATTAAAAGATGCTGCTATTTCATGAGTGTCATTTACGCCCACATCATTTATTGTCAGTTTATTTACTGGATCCTTTTTCTGTGTTAGATAAGTCGAGGATTTTCGCGGGTCATTAACAAGAAAGTTGTGCAGCTTTACATTAATGAACTGAAATTTTGATAGCTTTATTTTATTTCTTAGGTCCCTGTGAAGTGACGCCAGAGTATTGCATTGGACATTTGAAATGTTGTGGGAAAGTCGCTTAACGCGGCGTTTCAGTTGAATTATTTCACGTGTTATCTACAGACTCTGGCCATGAATCTTTTTTTCCCCGAGTAGGACGTACCTACGAATACACTTGTGCACTGTACTTTTCAAATCGACCCACAACTCATTCAGGCTCATGTGACCGTCATTGTGTCTTGTAGAAAAACTGTCATATTCCTGCTCAAGAAGATCTGAAATTCTCTCGTTGTTGCTTGGGTGTAATTGGCCACGCCCTATTGGCTTCAAGAACCACTCGATTGTGGTCGGATATCCACCGAAAAACCCAGCTTCTCAGTAGCATCGGACACAAACACTAGATCTAAACGTGAGCTCGGGGTTGCAGTGAGTTCAAGCACAACCTGTTTGAAATTAAAAGAAAAAGCAATATCAAATAGCAAATCAGAATGCCGGCATGATGATTCCCAGTTTATTTTTGGCAGATTGAAATCACTGCACATAAATAGCTTTTTGTGTTCAATCAGGAAGTCGTAGAGAGCTTCAACTGTACTGAGATCTGCATTTGGTGGCCTGTAAACGGCGCCAATTAAAGTGCTGTGTTTGGAAGCATGAAGTCTGATCCAGATCATTTCTGCACTGGTATAGTGCGCTACAAGTGTATAATCTTTGCCTGTCTTTATCACAATCACTACCCCGCCCCCTGCTTAGCTGCGGTCATTTCAGATAATTTCGGGCAATTCAGGTATCACGTCTTCATCAGGTCATGCAGACTCAATCATGCAGCCACATTTCGGTAAGCACTGTGACGTCAGGCTCATACGTTAAAAGAAGACCTTCTAGTTCTTCAGTTTTATTCACAATACTGCGGGCGTTAATATTTAAAATACAAAAATTGTTCTGAACTGCGTTCTTAAGACCTGTATTTTGGTTCTTCCTATCGTTTTTTTTCCTGAAGTTAAAACCAGGCCGTCACTGTGAAGCTAGTGGGGCTATGTTATTTTGAGCATCATCCCATCGAAACAGTTTACCATTGATTTTAACTTTGTCAAACGACAGCATGACTTTGTTATCTTTTTTTCTATATTCAGCTATAGCAGCCCACAGCTTCTTCCGGATTGATTGTACCCTCAGGAGGAAGTCCTCTGATATACTATAAGATGAGCCCTCCAGTTTCTTACAATTCTCCACAATAATACCTTTATCTCTGCCATCCACAAGTTAAAAAAATGACAGTTCGACACTTGTCCTTAGCTGGACAGCTAATTCTATGAATACGCTCAATAGCCATGTTTGGAACCTTCAATATGTCGGCTAGAATGATTTTAGAAACAACCTGCTTGAGAGAATTTAGATTTTCTTCTGTCGCATCCTTTATGCCTAATACGATCAAGTTGTTTCGTCTACTCCTATTCTCCAAGTCATCTACTTTCAAAGCCAGTTTCTCAACAATTGACTGAAGCTCAGTAACTTTGCCACTGTAGAATATATGTCGTCAATCTTCTGAAGACAGCTTAATACACGTGTCATTCAACTTGCTGTTAGTAGCTTGCACTGTTGCTTTGAGTTCTCGGATCTCAAGCATCTCTTCCGGAGTTGGTCCCTCGTTCGTTTCCACATCACCACAGGAAGGCAATAGGCTCACAAAGCAATGGGAAATCATATCACTTAGCGACCGTGGGCAGAAACAAGAGGCAAACATTGTCGCTGCGATAGGATTGCGCTAGGCGAGAGTCTCTCACCTTGACGAAAAAACAGGAAAGGATTCGTGAGCGGCATAGTCGCTGTGCCTCTGCCGCACTCAAAAAGCGAAGTTCGGTGCAGACAGCTTCGATTTCCTACGTTCGTGGTGTTAGCCTTTGGTTAAAAAAGATTGTGGGTCGTGGCGGCCTCCTCTTTTCGGCTCCCAACAAAGGTAAATTGTGTAAAATGAGAACAAGTTGAATGCACTACTAAGCATGTGACACAGTTTGTAGAATGTATAGTGGTTTATGAAATCCCTCTGTGCATGGGCCAGACCAGGCAATGACAGAGAGCACGTGAGGACTAGCAAAGCTTGCCAAACATTGCAAATTGCCAGTGCTGCGCCTGTCCTTCCTCTCTTGCTGTTGTTCTTCGTCGCAGCGCTGGCAATTTGCAATCATTTACCAACTAGCTAAAATTTCTGTATAGCCAAACATGTGACTGCGTGTGGGTGCATTTCTCAGTTCCGGGAGCACAAAGTGCTGCGCACATATAGTAGTCAGCTAAAACGGAAACTTTATACGAAGCCTTTGTTATCCATGGCAGAGGAAAATTGCTCTTTCACTTGTCCAAGTAAGAAATGGCCTTTTTAAATAATGACATGATATCAGCAGTAATTTTGTGATATTCTGCTTACTTTCCTTATTTATTGCATTCTTGCACAAAATACACTGTTGTAAGTCAGCGCTCGTCTTTGTGCTTCTTTTCTGTCCTGTGTTTTCGTGCTGTTCTGTTCTAGATCATGAACCAATTAGCCCAATAATCCTCTCTTTTGCAGTTGTGCAACACCTCATCGGGTATGTGATTGTACAGGGCGACTAAAGTATGCACTTTGTCCATGCACAAAAAAACCCATCAAAGTTCGATATGACCTCATCTTCAGTGTTCGCTGAAGTTTGAAAATCTTGTCTCAGTCTTTCAAAGTGTCGGTTGATGGGGCAATGCTAGCTCTCTCCAGAGGCTGATTAGCTTTTTTGCTGCGTCGATTTCTTTGGCACCTTCGCTGGCTGCAGTAGTCGTCAGATCCACACAAACTTCGCAATAAAACTATCCGCGCCAAAAAAAAAAGCTGCACCCGCAAATGGCTCAAAAGGACAACCGACGTACGACAGATGACACAGGTAGAAGAAAGGCAGGGTGGCTAGGCCTGCTCGCTACTGCATATTAAACCACAGCCTTGTGGTTGCGCTAGGAGCTGGCAGGAGTGCTAGTATTGAACGGAAAGCTGGAAAAGGACGGGGTGACAGTTAATGAGGACATAAGAAAGTTAAGCCTGGAGAAGCGTTTCGAAGTGGTTGAGGTAAACAGGGAGGTACATAAAGCAGGTTTTGGTGGGGCTTTTCAGCGAGATGGCATTCATTTTAACAGAAGGGTGGGAGCAGAGATCGGCTGGCGCCTGGCAAGCAAGGCTGTAGCTTTTTTAGGGGGTCCGCGAGGACTCCGTGCACAGAGATAGTTAGAAGTGAAGCAGAAGAAAGTGTAATAATGGAGGCTGAGCCCCCAAAAATGGCAAAGAGTAGGTCGAGAAAGAAAAGTACAAAAAAGAAATTTAACACTAGGATCAGCTACATAAACATGCAAGGAGGTAGAAAAAGAGCGAAATGGCTAGAGATCGAACAGCAGTTGAAGGATGACAAAATAGGTGTGGAGTGTAGTCTGGGAAGTGATCGTAAACGTATTAGTCTGCAGATGGGGCCCTTGATGAAAAGAGAAATGGAACTTAGACAAAACGTAAACGCAAAATTAAACGACGATCAAATAGCGCAGATAGCAGCAGACATAGAGGAAGCAATAGAGAAAAGCCCCATGGAAGACTGGGATTATGAGCAGGTAGAACTACTCATAAGGAGGAAAATTCAGGAGGTTAAAGTAGCAAACCGCTGGAATGGAAAGAGGAAGCCACGGAGCTGGTGGAATAAGGAAATCAGGGAAGCTATTGAACAACGACGGGCTGCTTCAAGGGAACACCGAGTGGCAAAGAAAGCACAGGTATCTCGGGAAGAAATCGACCAAAAATGGGAATCATATCTACAAAAGAAACTAGAGGTACAGGCCCTCGTCCAAAGTAAAATAAAGCCATCCACTGATCGCTGGATGGCTGACATACACGATGCCTCTAGAGGCGGAGCAAGAAAATTCTGGAACCATATAAGCTGGCTAGGGAAGAAGAATCAAAGAAAGCAGGATCGGATTCAAGATAACGAGGGAAATTGTTTAAAGGGAGACAATGCAGCGAACTACATTACATCAGTTATAGCCGAGTCATTTAAGAGCGACGATAGGGCAATCTCCGCAAATCAGGAAGCAACACAAGGTAGCAAAATACAAAGCAGCTTAGAGCTGACCAATCTAAACTGGAAAAAGGCAGAAAAAAATATTCCTAAAAACACATCTACAGGAATGGAATGAATTCCGATCAAGCTGATTAATGAACTCGGTCCAAAAAGTAAGGAAACGTTGTTAAAAGCTCTGGAAACAGTCATAACGAATAAGCAAATTCCGGAGAGCTGGCGGCAGAGTAAAATGAATTTGATTTATAAAGGGAAAGGAGAAAGGGTGCACATAAAATCCTACAGGCCGATTACCATAACATCTGTTATGTACAGGTTAGCCATGCAGGCGGTGAAATTAAGGTGCAAGCATGGGTTGAAAGTAACAAGATACTCGGAGAACTTCAGAACGGCTTTAGAAATGGTAGGCGCTTAGATGATAGCCTGTTCGTGCTTACCCAGTGCATCGAAATATCTGGAGTGGAAAATAGACCTTTGTATTTGGCTTTCCAGGACATAAACGGGGCTTACGACAACGTAAGCAGGGAACTCCTGTGGAACATATTAAAAGAAGAAGGTATCGGTTATAAGATAATACAGCTCCTACAGGAAATATACCGGGATAACAAAGTAGAAATTACGTGGGAAGGGATAAGAAGTACGGAGGATGTCAAAGTATGCAAAGGATTAAGACAAGGCTGTCCTCTGTCACCGGTGCTGTTCATGCTTTATATGATAAACCTGGAACGGAGGATACAAAACAGTAACCTAGGTTTTAACCTGTCATATAGATTAGGTGAAAAGGCGGTAGAGCAGTGCCTCCCCAGTTTGATGTATGCAGACGATATTGTGCTGCTAGCTGAGAGTCTGGAAGAATTGCAAACTCTAGTTAAGTATTGCGAAGACGAAGGGGACGCTCTAGGCTTCAGTTTCAGCGCAGTTAAGTCGGGTCTGATGATTTTCAACGGCTCAACTGATCAGGGTCTTAAAATACAAGGCCATGAAATTGGACAGGAAATTGGACAGTAACAGATGGGCAGCTAAAGTATTTAAATACCTGTACCTAAAAGGCGTTGACTCACAATGGAGGAAAAGAACTAGGAAACTAACTAGTAAGTATGCTAGTCACAAGGACGGAGAAATAAAGAGCATTAAGCAACAGGTCAAAAACACAGAAGGTAAAAATTGGATAAATTCGATGGAAAAGAAACAGAGTGTGGAATTATACCGTAAGTGGAAAATGCAGATCAGGAAGGAAGATTTCTTTGACAACTCAAGAGGCAGTGCCCTACTTTTTGAAGCTAGATCAGGGTGCCTTAGAACATGCAGCTACAAAAAGAAATTTAACAATGAAGATGATGCATGTGCTATATGTGGTAACTCCAGTGAAACAATTGACCATATTATACTCGAATGTAATGGTATCCATCCGGAAGTTGATGCAGGCGCAATCACTGTTCCTGAAGCTCTGGGGTTTAGAGATACCAGTGGCCGGGTGAATAAACCGGTGGTGGGAACTAGCAAAAAACGACTCGAAGATTGGTGGCTTAAAAGCAGAGAAGTGACATAATGTTAGTAATGTAGGAACAAAAATTTAATAAATAGAATGATGGTTTAGTTAACCATTCTAAGTCAATAATTAAGATATATGGAGAAAAATGAGCATGATAGGTACTGCTACCACCCCATTTCAAAGGGGATGCTCCTAATTCCATCCATCCATTCAGATGTGCTGATGATGATAGCTACAGCCCATGGACCGTACACACACAAACGGTGGTTTCTCTTTCACATGACAGTTGCAACGCTGTTAATTTTAGCCGAATTCGTAATACTGATGTTTCTAGATTATAGAAGAAAAATAAAATATGTACGTAATTCTGAAAGATACGCAATATTGAAATTCGTAATTATGAAATATATTTGCATTGAAAACATAGGAAATATTCTGGCGATTTTTAAAATATTCATTAATGTGTGCGCGTAGTTGTAATTTTTCAGGACAAAACCAACCCGCGTTCAAATTAATGCATTATTTTTATCGCAGATTTCTATGATGCTTGCCCACACGGAGCAGTGGAGTTGAAATTATCCGAAAATTTTAAGTATCGAGGTTGAAGTTAATGAGCTTTCACTGTACCTGCAAATAGCACTTCCGCTTTTCGACTTCAACATATTCGCCCTGCATCATAGATCTCTCATTGCACCAACCATCCTTCAAAGAATGCCTATTGCGGTTTGCAGGACTGACTTGTTCAAATTCTCAGCTTTGTTTTTGGCTAATAATCTTTGGAACAAGCTGCCAGGTTACGTGTACTAACAATTGCGATGAATTTTTTGCCACTGTTTCTTCCGTATAGTCCTGCTGTTTTTGTTTTTTGCATCTTGTCTGATCTGTGAGCGCGCAGTATTGTTCCCCTCCATGTAATACCCCTCTGCGGGTCTTCAAGGGTATTGTAAATAAAGAAATGAAAATAATATAAATAGATATACATAGAAGTGTATACCATACTGAAAAAAAATTCTGGCATAATTTTTATACATAACGATTCCCTGTTTCTTAGAGGAACGATGTGCATGAAACTGGGTGGAGCAGTCATATCTCTGCTGGACACAATGAACTCTTGATAATTTGGCCTTCAAGAAATCAGGAAAAACATCATTAACTGCAAGCTCAAATTGTTGAATGGGCCTTAAAAAAATTTAGAAAATGGCTTGCATTGCAGTGTGTGATGAACACCTGCACAATAGATGAGAAGGATGCCCCAGTTTCCTCATGTGCTTCACAAAATGGCCTTATCGCATTTTGAGGATGCTTCACTTCACAATCCACAAGCAGTGCAGTGAACTGAAAATTTTCGGTGTATTCGGTAATTTTCGGATCTTTGGAAAATTTTGAATATCAGTTTTTCGAATACAAATAGGATAACAAATATATTCGACCGGTATTCAAAATTTCTAATACTCGCACACCTCTAGTTGTAACTGATGGTTCAGAATCTGATTACCATATCTTCGCGAGTCTAAGGCCCTTGAATCTAAGCCCATCTAAGTGCTGAGAGGGGTTGGGGAGGGGGGCTCATTTTAGATTTTCCAATAAGCATAAGCATTGCCCCTAGCTTTGAGCATCGCTATCGTGGAGAAAAAGGGTTGCTTGGAATCAAGTTGGCATCACCAAGCAATGACAAAAGTGGTTGTTTGATGCCCAGCGAATGAGACGAAAGCATGTGGGCTCAACAACTGATGTTTACCTATTCAAAAAGAGGCCTATGCCACTTGTAATGGAACATACTGGCTCTCTGAACCGAGGAAAAAGAGGACCAAGCTCAGTGTTTTGGAACTGATCCGTTCAGTGTTCAAACATTGAACTGATCAGTTTCACTACACTCAGCTTCGTCCTCTTTTTCCTCGGTTCGGAGAGGCACGTGGCAATACTAAAGGACAACAACGCAACAAGTGAAGAACATCTCGGTCAAACAAATTTACGTTACACAGAGAATGAAACAAGCGTTTCGAGATGCTAGCAATATTCCAACGGTGCACGTGCAGTTGGCTAGGGAGCGCGGCCGCAGTCCATCACCAAGCGATGCAGACAGGGCGGTCCTTGAAGGGTGCGGCGTGAAAGGTGTGTTCATGCAGGTTCGAGGTGAGTTTCATTTTTTTGCGGCTCTTGTCTTCTCAGTGCAGGCAACCCAGTTTTCGGCTTTTGCATGTGCGGGTATGTATTGTCCGGAATTAAGAAGATCAGCTAGGAGATGTGGACTTAAGCGAACGGATGCAGAGTGCTAATTCCGGCAAGTTGGTGCATATTTGTTGCTTTTCTGTCCTTGTTCTAAATGCTGCTTTTTTTTTTCATAAGCGAACCTAGATTTAAGCACACTACACAGGAAGCATAATCAAACCTTATGCACAAAATGTTGGCCTTTTCACTTTGCACATCGTACTGCTCTAGTTAGACGCTGTCTCATTCGGTTCTCGTATAACTTTAATAAAATTTGAAAAAAAAAAAGAAAAAAAAAAGAAAACTATTTTAGGCACTACTGAGGCAGCGTTGGTGAAAATCAGGAGCACAACAGTTACATGTTTCACTTTGCTTTTTCGGTTTGTTCCTGGAGGAAGTTGAGATGCAATCGGGGCACCTCATCGGTTGCACGTGCGGCGCCGTATCCAAGCAACAGCATTTCTACGCAGCGTCTGCAACTGCCGCTCATGGCCCCAGGCTTGCATGCTATGTCTCCCTATCCCACCCCACTGGGCAAAGCGAACGAGGGTCAGGACCCCCTCGAAATTTATGCTTCTGTGTGATAGCTGTTACTTGAATTACATTGTTTGAATCTCCTCATGTGGTCCTTCAAGCATATGGAGTGTGTGGGCAGGTAAACTGTCGCCAATGTCTTTCGGAGTGCTTGTTTTTGTGCCAGTGTTATCCATGCAGTTTACAAGGCTAACTTCTCATGATGACAATTAGCTGGCTGGCAGAGAGGAGGTTGTGCTGCGCTGTGTGCAAGCTAGTGGAGTGGCAGTCCTAAGAACACTGACCTTTTCTGCTTACAATTGCCCTTATTGGAAGTGGACTCTGTTGTGGCCTGTGGTGCAGGTGCTGTTCTGCCGCCTGACAGATCACCAGCGGGAAGTGTACCGGCAGTACCTGGACTCCCCCGATGTGGCCAGCATCCTGGTGGGCCGCCTTCAGGTAGGGCTCCTTTCCTGTCTCTCCTGCAGCACAACCAAGAAACTCACTTCACCTGAGCTGCACTTCAAGGGTGGAAGGTGGGAGTGCTACGGAATAATTTCGACTGCTTGAGACCTCAGTGAGATTGCAAGCAAACCTTGTGTTTCGCCTCCATCGAAATGCGGCCAGGGTTTGAACCTGGGCAATTGCAGCAGGGCTAGTTCCTTAAGGCCCACATTGACTTTACTGCCCCGCCTAACACATTAGACACGAATTAAACAAATTTTATGATGAGGCAATGAATATTACTGCAATGTTCATATTCACTTCTGATGTGTGTATAATTCTTTAGGAAGTGCTTTTGCTCTCCTGTTCATATCCATTTTTGATTTTGCTGTGAAATCTACTGTGAGATGCTGCCTCTAGCCCCAGTCAAGCTGCCTATGACAGCTTTTTCCCTGGGGGACTTGTAGGTTGGAAATAGGATTAGTAATCCACTAAGCTGTGAGCGTAAAAATGGCCTGGTGTCTACCAATAGGAAATTATCAGGCCTTCGGGCCTGGAAAGTATTTGAAATAAATAAATAAATAAATAAATTGGTGCCAGGAAAAATTAGTGACAGTTTTATTTAGACGGAACTAAATTCGCGATAAAAACTACTAACATTGCACGGATTGTACAGTACGGCATTACGCGTCCTCTCCTCACCGACCACCAGCCTCCCGCATTGTGCTGTCAGGCGTACCATCCCACAGGCAAAATGCAGTGCCAGCGGCGCTTTGAATTTCGAAGCATGTTGAAAGTGCTCTGGCTGGTGTCGGAGCACGCGCTTCATGCAGGTCGCATATGCACTGGCCTCCCCTTGTTTCTGTTTTTTCCCAGTAGAAAGCACCAACCAGGTGCAGAAATCGCTGCGAAAATTTGTGACGCTTCCAATTTCCAATGAGAGTATAGAGATGAATCACAGGCACAAGTCGTTGTCGGGTCTGCCCAGATATATTTTTCAGGGCTGGCTCAGCCAAGTGAGAACGGGACAGCTTGCCGCCAGCATTCAGTTGAGCAGGCTTGGAAGGCTTGCTGGGGTTGTCTTCTGTGGCCGGACCACAATGACACGCTATATGGAACTTGCGCTGCCCAGGAAGCACCACGAAAACTGTTCTAAAAAGCGCCCTCTAGACGTCTGCTGTGTGGTACAAATCCCCAGCGTCTGCATCCAAATGCGTGCAGTCGGTATGGATCTACCGCTTTGTGTAATGTACGAATTACAAAGGGTTTAAGGCGCTGAAAATGCTCTCACATTGTGAGAAAGGAAATAAACCATGAAGCACCTCTTCCGACACTGACTGGGTTTGAAACTTTACTATACATGCCGATACCACCCAGAGTCAGCACTGTGTCTGTCCATTTTTCCCTTGTGCCATTGCGCTGCTTCACTATGCAAATATGTACGACCAATTTGCCCACCAGTTCATGTTGTACAGTGTCGGGCATTAGACGACATGCAGAAATTGGAGACCATGCCTCACTGCCAGTCAATATTGGGCACGAGGACATACAGTGACGATAACCACGTTGAACTGCTGCTGTGTGATGCTTTCCTAGGCAGTTCAGTTGCGCGTTAATGCTTAATTTATTTATTTCTTCTTGTACACTTCGGTATAGGAAATACTATTTCAGGTATTAGGCCAGCTCTATTCGGCAAGAAGGCATTTCACAGAGTTCGTGATGTGTCGAAGCGTAGCACGACGAATTTGAACTACTGCTACGACTTCGCACACTTGCAAGATTGTTGTTCAAGAAAGTGAACATGTGACAGATCCAGTCAGAAATAATCATTCATAAATCACTGTAATCAATTTGAGAAAATTATGCGCTGCACCGCTACATTGCTGCTGTGCTTAGTACTAATAATATTTCTGCTAGAGGAACGAAGCTCTCGGTGACAGATGTGGGGCAACCAAGCTTCCTTCAGCTAATTTTTTGTGCAGAAAGGAAGAAAGGTGTGGAAAGGGGGTTCCGTCGCATGTACAGAGCAGGAACATATCATGTCAACATCTTAGATAAACTAAAGAAACCACAGCAAGATGAAAGTGTGTGATGCTGGCACACGTCAAAAAAGCAAAGCAGCAGAAAAAAGCGATGACTGTTAGCTTCTAAAATGCACAAATTCAATTGAGCGCCTGCTGCAGCAGCAGTAAGCGCAGGCACATGATGCCACTTGCTCCCCTAGGTCGATGCTAGTGCTGCCCGCTCCAGTGGTGGAGCTCGCGCCCAGTAGCCAGGTGGATGTTACGCGAATTCGGGGAGCTCTTCAAAAGCATTCCATGCAGCAGAGACTGCTTCTGGAGAAAAACATTTTTTTATTCCTTCACCAAACTCAATGAAAATGCATATCCAATTTCTTGCGCTGATTTCAAAAATGTGATTACTTCTTTGATAGACCAATTAGTTCTCATGGTACAAATAAATAACACCCTATTAGAGAAGAAAGTAAAAAATAAAAGCTCATAAATAGCCTATGGTTGTCCGTTGTCCTCTTTTGTGTGTGTTAATTTTTTGCGCCTGAGGCAATTCCCACTTTTTAAAAGATGTTAGACCAACTAGCCCAGCAACATGCTTTATTGAATATGGAATAAAATGTTGGAAAAGTTATTTTAAATTTTACTATCGTTAAAGGGGTAACGGCAGCTAACAACTGAGCATAAACTGATTATTGCATTTCTCTCCTCACACGTTAAATTATAAATCCTCTAAATTTGATTTTATTCCATGCAGTAGATAGTTTTAAAATTAATTTTTATTATCAACATCGAAATCGGCTTTCTGGTCTGGGAACCATTGGCCGCTGACATCACAGCGAGACATCATCCCCATGTCATCTGCTATGTGTGATGTCGGCTGCACTCTTGCATGCACGCTGTGGATTGTGGTCACTGAGATTTTTTTCTTCTTCAGCAGGATTATTTTATTCACATATTATCTTTTCTTTGAGAAGCCTTCACTATAATATGTGATCTTTGAGATCCTCGGACTTGTTTTTGGCTTCGTCTAGAGATTGCCGAGGAGGCCGAAATCGACGGGCTTGTGCTGTATAATTTAGGCATACTATCAGAAGCATATTATTCTTATGTTATGAGACCTTGTTTTAGTAACACGCGCTCTCATATATACAAAGGCACTTTTAAAGAATAACAGCGCGGAGCTGAGGGACAAGACAACACTGACGCTTACTATCAACTGCAGTTTATTGAAGAAACATGCAAAATGTACTCCTTTCATAACTGAGAGTGCATGTGCAACACCATACTGATAACTCAGTCTTTGGAATCAAGATGTATTAATTCACCGTCATTAACAGTTACGAAGGGGTGCTTACACACGAGTCACGATTTTTATGAATATGAAACACTTCACTGATTTGTCTTGTTTGTGTTTGTACAGAATTTTCATTTCATTAAAAAGGAGAATACATGACTTTTCAGAACAATTCGGTTGGTTGTTAAACAGACAGTTCCTGTAACGCAGAGCAAGATATGAGGATGGTGCACCCTTCAATGAAGTGTTGTGGTCACGTAAGCGGGTATTTAGGCACCTTCCCGTTTGACCTATGTAGGCCTTCCCGCATGTGAAAGGCACATTATACAGTCGAACCCGGTTATATCGAACCAGGATATATCGAATTTTGGTTATATCGAACTCACGGAATATCCCATTGAAAATCCCATGTATAGGAAAGCCATGTCATACATCGAACTCAGTTTCACCGGTCGTTCATATATCGAACTCCGCACCACGCACTGGAAAGTGTGCCTTTCCCAAAGACGATCGCATCACCCTCGGCCGTTTGCTGCGTGACGTTTTCAAGCCACGCGTCGAAGGAATGAGAGGGGACAGTTCGGCGACGGCTGGTTTGGGCAGCGCCGCGCCAATTCCCCAAAGGCGCGCTCATCTGCAGTTATTGTTTCCCGCGCACCAGCACATGGCGTTTGCAAGCCATGTGCGTGGGTGTGCCCATTCTTTTGACGAGCTATCTCTCTCCTTCAGCAGGCGCCACGCATGTACCAAGCCAGCTCAGCCCGTTTTCAGACAAACGTCGGATGCTTTTTCCAGCGTGTGTTGCGAACCCTCTGTGCGCGGCGGCTGACGTGGCTATGGCGCCTGCGGACATTAATAAACCGCAGCTATCTCTGTCTCTCTTTATTTTTTTGCGAGAGTCATCCTTTCTTATCGATGTGCGGTACACGCGGCGTAGCGTAAGATATGGCGGCTGTGGACGTTAAAAAGCGGCAGGGATTTTTTTTTTCTTTTTCTTTTTTTTTTCTTGCGGGAGTCTTTTATCCTTGCATGTATGAATAAACGAAAGCACGCGGTCAGCTGCTGCGGTCATGTCGTCCGCCACAAGAGTGGCGTGATAAATCGAACCAGGCTTGTACGTGCAATCAAGCCATCACGGGCACTCTGCCAAGTTCGCTCCCCGTCACCGCAGGAGCTATAAAAAGATAAACACGCCCACGCCGCCAAGAAATGAGCTATGGATGAGAGACCGAAACGGAGTGACGCGCGCCATCGACATGCAAGCGAAAACGCTCGCGCTTTCTGCCGCGGCGACACAGAGACCTTGTTTTGAGAGGGACGCAGTTCCATCAAGTTGGAAATTTTCGCTCTGTCGCTGCCGCTCATCTCCGAGATCGCTCAATCGCTTGCATGTGAGCGAGCTAGCCTTAACGCATTTTTTTTTTCCAAATTCTCGGGTGCAAAAGTGGAGGGTGGGTTCATTATGCGAGTGGGCTGATTATGCGACAAATACGGTATCGTTTTTTCGCATCGTAAGTGCCATCACAAGCCGATTTTTGTATATCGAATTATCGATATATCGAACTATTTCGCGATCCCCTTCGAGTTCGATATATCCGGGTTCGACTGTACACAACTCCTTCTGCGCGACAGACAAACCTCAAGTCAAGCTTTATCTGGCACCTTCTTTTCATTTTTCTTCGTTTCTTTTCGTTTTTCCTTGTTTTTGCCTCATCATCATCATCAGCCTGACTATACCCACTGCAGGGCGAAGGCCTCTCCCATATTTCTCTAATTAACCTGGTTCTGTGCTAGCTGCATCCACTTCAGCCCTGCGAACTTCTTAATCTCATCTGCCCACCTAACTTTCTGCCGCCCCCTGCTACGCTTTCCTTCCCTTGGAATCCAGTTTGTTACCCTCAGCGACCATCGGTTATCCGCTCTTTCAGGTTACAGGTTTCAGATTTTTTATTTTCAGAAATGTATTACACAAATTAGTATGATTTATTTGGTACAGAAGGAGGTGCCAAAGCAAAGCTGTCAGGGGGACCTCCTATAACAAAATGCTTAAAACAAATTGACAAATATGGCAGAAATTGAACATTAAAATATATTAAAATCCATGAACAACAAGAACAATACATAAAAAAAAGAAAAACATAACTGTGTGGTTATAATTACTTCGTTAATAAAAATGGTTTGATGTTATTAGTGAAGAGCCTATACGACCGAACCATTTTAACATATGAGGGTAGTGAATTCTATAGAGTTATAGCTGAAAACAGAAGGATTTGTTTGCCATAATGAGTGTTAACTCTACATGTCCTGCCCATGTCCATTTCATCTTCTAAATTTCCGCTAGAATGTCGGTAACTTGAGTTATTTCTCTGACCCACTCTGCACGCTTCCTATCTCTTAATGTTACCCTACCATTTTTCGTTCCATAGCTCTCTGCATTGTCCTCAACTTAAGTAGAACTCTCTTGGTTAGCCTCCACGTTTCAGCCCCATAGATGAGTACAGGTAAGATACAACTGTTGTATACTTTCCTCTTGAGCGATACCGGTAAGCTGCTAGTCATAATCTGCGAGTGCTTGCCAAATGCGCTCCATCCCAATCTTATTCTTCTTGTTATTTCCGTTTCATGGTCCGGATCTGCGGTTACTACCTGTCCTAAGTAGACATATTCGCCTACTACTTCCAGTACTTCGATACCTAATGTAAACTGCTGTTCCTTCCCGAGGCTGTTGAACATTGCCTTAGTCTTCTGCATATTGATTTTCAAGCCTACCTTTCTACTTTTCCTGTCTAGGTCATCAATCATTATTTGCAGTTCATCCCCCGAGTTACTTAGCAAGAAAATGTCATCAGCAAATCGCAGATTACTGAGGTATTCTCCATCTACCCTTATCCCTAACTGCTCCCATTCCAAGTCTCTGAATACTTCCTCTAAGCAAGCTGTGAATAGTATTGGAGAGATTTTGTCTCCTTGCCTAACACCTTTCTATATGGGAATTTTGCTACTTTCTTTATGCAAGACTATGGTTGCTGTGCAGCCACTATATACAGCCAAACCCGGATATATCGAATTTTGGCTATATCGAACTCACGCAATATCCTCTTGAAAATCCCATGTAAAAGTATAGAAAAGGCGCGTCATATATCGAACTCCGCACCACGCACTGGAAAGTGTGCCTTTCCCAAAGACGATCGCATCACCCTCGGCCGTTTGCCGCGTGACGTTTTCAAGTCACACGCGGAAGGAATGAAGGCGGACAATTCGGCTAGGGCAGCGCCGTGCCCATTCCCCAAAGGTGCGTGCATTCGCGGTTATCGTTTCCCGTGCGCCAGCACGTGACGTTTGCAAGACGTGCGGGAATGAACCAGAGAGAACCGGTGGGAACGAGAGGGGAAAAACGCGACAGAGCGAAGCACAAGGGTGTGCCCATTCTTTTGCCTACCTATCTCTCTCCTTCCTCTTTCCCGGCCTTCGTTCGCAGTAGCATGCGTTACGCATGCACCAAGCCAGCGCAGCCCGTTTTTAGACAGAACGTCGGACGCTTTCTCCAGCGTGTGTTGCGAACCCTCTGCGCACGGCGGCTGACGTGGCTATGGCGCCTGCGAAAGTTACGAAACGGCAGTTTTTTTTTTTTCTTTCTTTTTTTTTTTTTGCGAGAGTCTTCTATATTTATCGTTGCACTGTACGCGCGGCGTAGCTGTAGCGTAAGATATGGCGTTACGAAGCTAATTTTTTTTTTTTTTACGAGAGTCTTTTATCGTTGCATGTATGAATCAATGAAAGCACGTGGTCAGCTGTGATTATGACACCGGCTTTTAGCATTTTTCGCTTCAAACAGCATTTGCAGCAACTGTATCACGCTTTCCAATGATTTTGTAGCAGTGGACTACACCCACTCCTGTGCGCGGTGTGATAAATCGAACCAGGCTTGTGCAATCAAGGCATCACGGGCAGTCTGCCAAGTTCCCTCCCCGCCGCCGCAGGAGCTATCAAAAAATAAACACGCCGCGGCTACGTTATCGCTGCGCAGCATCTTGGCACGCTGCCAAGAAATGAGCTGTAGATGAGAGGACCGAAACTGAGTGCGACAAGGAAGTAAAAACGCTGGCGATTTCCTCCGCGATGACGCAGAAACCTTGTCTTGAGCTGCCAGGGATGCAGTTTCAACAAGTTAAAAATTTTTTGCTCTGTCACTCCCGCTCGTCGCTGAGATCGCTTGCATGTGAGCAAGCTGGCCTTAACTTTTTTTTTTTCAAAATTCTTGAGTGCAAAAGTGGAGGGTGGGTTCATTATGCGAGTGAGTTGGTGAGTTGATTACGCGGCAAATACGGTATCATTTTTTCGCATCGTAAGTGCCGTTCCGAGCGGATTTCTGTATATCGAATTATCGATATATCGAACCATTTCGCGATCCCCTTCGAGTTCGATATATCCGGGTTCGACTGTATATCTTCCTGCACTTTCACGTATGGCTCGTTATACCCCGATTTCGCAATGCCTGCATCACCGCCGAGGTTTCAACTGAGTCAAATGCTTTTTCGTAATCATTGAATGCTATGTATAAGGGCTGGTTATATGACGAGCATTTTTCAATCACCTGATTGATGGTATGGATATGATCGATAGTAGAGTACCGTTTCCGAAAACCTGCTTGATCTTTTGCTTGATTGCAGTCTAAGGTTGTCCTGATTCTATGGCGATTACCTTAGTAAATACTTTATATGTAACAGAGGGTAAGCTGATTGGTCTGTAATTTTTAAGACCCTTAGAGTCCCCTTTGTTATGAATGAGGATAATGTTTGCATTCTTCCATGGTTCCGGTACTGTCGATGACACCAGGCACTGCGTATACAGGGTGGCCAGTTTTTCTAGCGCGATATCCCCCCCATCCTTCAACAAATCTGTAGCTATCTGATCCTCTCCAGCTGATTTCCCCCTTTTCATAGTTTCTAATGCTTTCCTGACCTCGTCCTTCGTCACTGGTGGAACGTCTGACAGTTTTTCCCTACCGCCAATCTCATTACGGTCCTGACTACAGTTGAACCTCGATATAATGAAGTCCTACTTGCAGCCGAAAATTTCGTTACGTCGAGGTTCCCATGTTTCAGCTGTCAAAATAAAGTATAACTGATTCGTGGAGCACTGCTAGCTGATGGGAACCTGTAAAAAAGGAAATATGCAAGAAAATCTAGTAATTGAAAAAATTGAAAAAAATTTATTTCCAGTAATATGCAGGAAATGGGCCTCGGGCAAAAAGCTACAGCGATAGCTTGAGAGATGCCCGAGGCCCAGTAATGGCAAAGCAACAGGACGTGTGACGTTAAAGCGAAGATATACATATATAACATGAAAATTATGAAGCACAGAAAGAGCACATATATACAAATGAAACAGCAAGTTAAAAAACAGCACAGTAAATTAACGACCCACAATGTTGTAACAGTATGCACGAAATATGGCAAAACGTAATGAAAATGAAGTGACTATTCTTGTAATAATGTTTAAGGCAAGGAATGGAAAGTACAGAGAGACAGTGCGGAATTGATAAAATATAGCTTAAAGTCCTTAATTGAGGCGGTAAAGATGTTTGGGTTGTGTATGTTATAATGATTTAGTATGCATGGTAAAGTAAAACGAAGGCTCTGGTTACCGTATAACGTCCTCGTTCGAGGAACGTCCCATATTTGTTTACTTCTGGTGTGAAAGAGTTTCTCGTAAGGCTTAAGTCCAGATATATTCTTCAAGAAGTCAGTTAAGCATTGAGGTGACAACTTAAGGCAGTGAAGTAGACGATACTCAACCATGGCATGCACACGATGAATCCTATATTTCGGAGATAATGTTTCTGTATGGGCAGTGTAGCATGCACCAGCGATCAGTCTAATTGCCTTCTTTTGGAGACCGAGTATGATGTTTAGATTTGTTTTGGATGTTGTACTCCAAACGAGGTGACAGTAGTTTATGTGAGATTGAATTAAAGCATGATAAATAAGGAGCTTATGCTTTGGGGAAAATTCGTTGCGCAGTCTCGAGAGGAAACCAACAGATCTAGTGAGCTTGCTTTCAATATACATTATATGGTCAGACCACCTCATGCGAGAGTCGAATACAACACCGAGTGATTTGAACTTGTCTACAATTTCAATAATGTTATTTTCTAGATGCAGAGTACTATTTACTGTAATATCAGCTGCTGCAAACACCAGTTTTGCACATGGTTTAGGTCAGCCTGTAGGGATTCTTGGTCAGAAGGGTTAGTGACTGAACGATAAATAACACAGTCATCAGCAAACAGACGGATATGACAAGATACATGCTGGGGTAGGTCGTTAATGTAAATAAGGAATAACAAAGGACCGAGAACGGAACCCTGCGGGACGCCGGAGGTTACTGGAAGCGTGTGGGAGGGCTGATTATTAATGAAGACAGACTGAGAACGATGCGTGAGGAATTCTTTAATCGACGCGATGATGTTTGGATCTAGGTTCAGCTGAGAGAGTTTGAGAAGCAAGCGTTGATGAGGTACTTTATCGAAAGCCTTAGCGAAGTCTAGGAATATGGCATCAGTTTGTAGGTTAGTGTCAAGGTTGGCGTGAATGTCATGAAGAAAAATGGCTAGCTGTGTTTCGCAGGAAAATTCTTTCCGAAATCCATGCTGGGACGGATGGAAGAAGTGATTGGAATCTAGGAATTGTATGATTTGGCTGTAAATGACATGTTCCATTAATTTGCAGGGTACACTTGTTAATGAAATAGGGCGATAATTAAGAGGTGAATCAGTAGTACCTGTTTTGTGGATGGGAACGACCTTCCCCACTTTCCAGTCGTCAGGAATGGCTCCTTCAGACAATGATTGCGTAAACGGTGCACAAAGGATACTGGAGCAAGCTAATTTAGCGTTCTTTAAAATTTTTGAGTTTATATCATCTATGCCGGTAGCGGATGAGTTCTTTATTTTATCATTTATGCATGAAATTCCACTACTGTTGAAAGTTATGGGTTCCATGGCTGTGGTGATAACAAGTGGTAATGTAGAACAGTGCAATTCGGGTTCGTCAGTAAAAACGAACGAAAAAGCAGTGTTAAAGGCGTTTGCACATTCGGTATCAGTCATTGTAACACCGGCATTGTTAGTGAGGGTGATAGCGCGCGTTTCTTTTGGGTTTATCACTTTCCAGAATTTTTTGGGGTTATCGACTATCATTTTTGGTAGGTCGACTTCGTAGAAGGAGTGCTTAGCTTTAACAATCGCGGCCAAGTACAAGTGTTCAACTTCATGATATTTTACCCACGCATTTGGGCTTCCTTGTCGCTTCGCTGTGCGAAATGCGCGTTTTTTCTTATTTTCGAGTCTTTTTAGTGTTTTGGTGAACCACGGCTTCTGATTACGCTTCCTAAAACTGCACGTCAGGATATATTTATTGGTTACGTCAGCTATTTTATGTTTGAAGAGTGTCCAGTTTTCATTTACACTTCTGCTATGAAAGGATGTTTCAAACATTGACAAGAAGTTATTTAATTCATTGCTGATTGCTTCGTAGTTTCCCTTGTCGTAGAGCATAATAGTTTTCCGGGAAGGTTCTTTTAACACAGGTGTAAAGCTGAAAGTGGCATGAATTACTTTATGGTCGCTGATTTCGCGGAGGTACGTAAGGGATTCTAAGCTATCTGGATGAGTGGTCAGAATGAGGTCTAGAGTATTAGCTGCTTCTCCTGCGACACGTGTTGGTTCAGATACTAATTGGGTCAAATTAAAATTAAGACAGACATCAAGGAATTCTCTCGACTCTTCCTGACTGACCATGGGCTGAGGTTGACTATTCCAGTCGATATTGGGGTAGTTGAAATCCCCAAATAGGAGGACATGTGCCTTAGGGTGCTTTGAAACCAGTTGATTTAGGATGTTGTGAAGCTTGCGAGGAAAGTCGGGACTACTTCGAGGTGATCTATAGCACACCCCAATTAGAAGTGTCAGGGGTGAAGCACGGCACATGAGCCATAGTATTTCCTAGTCCGAGCAGACATTGATGACGGAGCATGATAACTGTTCGTTGACGGCAATTAGAACTCCCCCTCCGCGGGCTTCTTTCCTATCGGCGCGAAAAAGACGAAAATTTGGCAAATCAAACAAGATCTCTGAGTCATTTATATCGCTGTTCAACCACGTTTCGGTTAATACAAGTAGATCGCTGCCTGATGAGGAAATAAGGTTTGACACGATATCGCGTTTCGGCAAGAGGCTGCGGATGTTAGTAAAGATAACCGATAGGGAAAAGTTGGCACGAGGAGTAGGTGGGGAATAATGTGGTGGCCGGCAGGGGTGAGTTGATTGTTAAGATATTTCTTTAACAGTTTCAGAACTTTCATCGAAAATGTAACGTTTTGGGCCGATATGCAGCGTTTTAAACCGCAGGGAATAAGACACAGACTTTGCCTTAGCGAAAGCTATAAGCTGTTTTCGGCATTTCTGGATGCGGCTCGAAAAATCTTCACCTACGCTGTAGCCTGTATCTTTGAACTTTGGACCTTTGGAAAGAACCGATTCTTTTGTTTTGAAGGATGTAAATTTGACGATAATCGGGAGTTGCCGATCCTGAGAGTGTCTTCCGAGGCGGTGAGCACGTTCAATTTCGATTGGGCTTAACTGGATATCAAGGTATTGAGAGCAGTGGTGAGTGATTATTTCTTCGGATTGCGAATAGGTTTCAGAGGGGTTGGTATCAGGTAAACCATAGAAAATTAGGTTGTTTCGCCGGGAGCGGTTTTCTACGTCTTCCAGGCGAGCCTCTAGCACACTAACTAGGCGAGTCGTTTCGGTCGTAGTAGTTTGGATTGCTTCTAGGTCAGTGTGCATTGTAGACAGATTTCCGCAGTGAGTTTCTAAAGTGCTGAGACGGGTGGTGAAATCTGCCATTTTTTGGTCCATTGAGAGAAGTTGGCTCTTAAGCTCCTGCACTTCAGTTACTAATTTGGTCTGGCCAGAAGACATCTTTTTTAGTTCTTCAAGAATAATGTCTAGCTTGTCAGGACCGGGGTTGCTCTCAATATCACCACACGACAGTAACAAAGAATGAACAACGTGAAGACACTCAACACTGATAACAAGGCAGCACTGAGGGCTCGGGAGCTGCACCAAAAAACGGTTACTCGTTTTCTTTGAAAAGAGACTGTAATGGCCACCAACCTGCATGGCGAAGACGAGCGGATTAGAGAACTGTGTTGTAGCACAGCCACCGAGCCCACAGAGTGCCGGTGACGGTCGCTGTTCATTTATAGTTGACACGTTGAATGTAGTCGCTGACGATGGGGCCTTCCAATCCGGTCTGAGGATCCAGTTGTTTTGAGCCGATATTGCAGGAAAAGGGGCGTTTTTGGTTGCCTTGTTGATGGGACCTCCGTAAGCTGCGTCGTGCAGGGGCGCATGCTCGATCGCGCTCGACCAGGGAGCGCAAAACATGCCAGGGAGCATGACGCAGACGATGAGGGGCGAGAGCACCTGCATGGCGAAGACGAGCGGATTAGAGAACTGTGTTGTGGCACAGCCACGGAGCCCACAGAGTACCGGTGACGGTCGCTGTTCATTTATAGTTGACACGTTGAATGTAGTCGCTGACGATGGGGCCTTCCAATCCGGTCTGAGGATCCAATTGCTTTGAGCCGATATTGCAGGAAAAGGGGCGTTTTTGGTTGCCTTGTTGATGGGACCTCCGTAAGCTGCGTCGTGCAGGGGCGCATGCTCGATCACGCTCGACCAGGGAGCGCAAAACATGCCAGGGAGCATGACGCAGACGATGAGGGGCGAGAGCACCTGCATGGCGAAGACGAGCGGATTAGAGAACTGTGTTGTGGCACAGCCACGGAGCCCACAGAGTGCCGGTGACGGTCGCTGTTCATTTATAGTTGACACGTTGAATGTAGTCGCTGACGATGGGGCCTTCCAATCCGGTCTGAGGATCCAATTGCTTTGAGCCGATATTGCAGGAAAAGGGGCGTTTTTGGTTGCCTTGTTGATGGGACCTCCGTAAGCTGCGTCGTGCAGGGGCACATGCTCGATCGCGCTCGACCAGGGAGCGCAAAACATGCCAGGGAGCATGACGCAGACGATGAGGGGCGAGAGCACCTGCATGGCGAAGACGAGCGGATTAGAGAACTGTGTTGTGGCACAGCCACCGAGCCCACCCGGAATTACGAGACTGCTTTATTCATGCAAAAAATGTTTATTGGGACTTTCTGGAGTACGTGCAGTCTATCCAGTTCATATGGCAGCAAAGAACTCCGTCAACTTCAACTGACGCTTTTTAATAAGCGTCGGCGTTATAAGGCGCTCATATGTAGACAGGGCTACCAAGGCCTGCTCATGTGAATGCGCACCCGTGTGCGCACGCAGAACATCCAGCGCATCCATGACTTGCGTCAGTATAGGCGCGCGCTGCTCGCCACATGGGCGTCTTGGTCAGAGTCGTCATCCTCCATTCCTGTGTCGATGACACTCTGAATTATAGCAGCATCATCCAGCTCTTCGGTTGTAAGAGCACAAGCATCGCTGAAAACAAAATCTTCAAGCGTCATATCGCTGGGAGCACGACCCTGATCGCAGAGCAGCTGCCACGGATCACCGACGTCTGTGCTGGATGTGGAGGGCATGCTTTCGTGGTTGTCGTCATTAGCTTCGCAGCCCAGTTCTGGGTTTGAGTGCATGCTATCCTTGAAGCCGCCTTTTTGAAGCAGTTCGGTATAATCTCGCTGCTCGTCGACTCCCATGACCGCGATAACATCTCCAAGGCCTTGAATACGTCGATTTTGGTCTCTCTTTTGAGCTCAATGTTCAGCAGCAGCCTTTCAATCACCCGCTTGCGGTACGAACACTTCACGCTGTTAATAATACCTTGTTAATAATACCCTGGTCCAGTGGTTGTATCAGGGAGGTGCAATTTGCGGGAAAATATTCAAGCTCGACGTTGGTGAGCGCAGTCTTGAATATGATCCGCGGAGCAGTTGTCTACAAGTAGGCAGATGCTTCTTTCCTGCTTGCGCATTTCAGCATCCAAGTCCTTCAGCCATTTTGTGAACCAATCCTGCGTCATCACGCCTTTGTGTTTGACGTGCATTTGACCGGCATCATTTTCTTGCCGCTAAAGCAGCGCGGCTTCTCACTTGTTCCAATTTGAATGGCACGCGTTTATCGCTGGTAAACGCTGCTTACTGTGCTTGCCACCATGGCATTTTTCATTTCGCAACGCCAATGTTTTCTTTGGCAACAGCCGATAGAAAAATGCTGTCTCGTCGGCATTGTAAATGTCGGCGACGTCGAAACGTACCAAAATGTCCGGGACACGATCACGCAGCCAGTCAGATGCTCCAATCTCGTTCACCTCGGCCGACTCGCCGCTGGCCACCTTTCCAACAATGTTGTGCCTCTCCTTAAATCGTTTGAGCCACCCGCTGCTGGCTTTGAAGTCGTCGCACCCAAGAATGCAAGCGAAGTTCAGGGCCTTCTGTTGTAGAATGGCCCCGCTCAACGGCATGTTTTTGGCACGCATATCCAAAAACCACGTGAAGAGGGCCTTTTCTACGTCGACGTAGCTTGCCTCCTTTAATCTTTTCCGCTGCAGACCCGAGCCACTCGCACTAATGGCAGTCATAATGCTGTCTTTCAATTTAAGAATCGTTGACAGTGACCTCTGCGAAAGTTCATACCTTTCGGCAACAGTCTTCTTTTCGCCGTTCATTACTTCAGGGATGATCTTGGCTTTCATGTCCATAGACAAAACTTTTCTCTTGCGAGGAGCGCTCATCTTAAACACAAAACTCACTGCACGATGAACGGAGCCAAGTCGAAGAAACGCTGCTGTTTGTAGGCCTAAGTCGAGCTCAACAACGCGACGCTCTTTGTCAGCCTCCTCAGGCCTCACGTACGTGTATTTCCGGTTTGCGCTTTCACATTCCGAGTCTCCAACTGGCCAGTGGCGTTATGACTTGACGCGTCTTGAAACTTCCGTGCCGCGGGTTTTGTATGTGTATGAGAGATGGCGCGGCTGTACGTTCTCGCAGATTCCCATACTGCCGGCAAAATTGCCGCGTAAAAGGGCAAATACAAAATGCGTTTTGTCTCAGCTAAACTTTTATCTCTCATTCGATTATGAAAGTCACTCCTGGCACATGCATGCGATGCGCAAGGACTTCGTTGCATCGAAAGTGCGGTACAAAATTAGTTCGTTAAATCACGAAAAATAATAGATGGTTTTCAATGGGGTAGTAATTGGGAAATGAAAAAAATGCGTTACATCGCGAATTTCGTTACATTGAGGTTTGTTACATCGAGGTTCAACTGTACTTTGGCTACTGTGGAGATCTGTAAGAACTCCTAGGCTACTTTGACTATCTTGTCCATATTCGTGATGAAGTTGCCCGCCTTGTCCCTTAGCGCATACATCTGATTTTTGCCTATGCCCAATTTCTTCTTCACCGCTTTAAGGCTTCCTCCGTTCTTTACAGCATGCTCAATTTTCTCCGTGTTATGCTTCCTTATATCGGCCACTTTGCACTTATTGATTAGCTTAGATATCTCGGCCAATTCAATCTGGTCTGTTGGATTGGAAGCTTTCATACTCTGGCGCTTCTTAATCAAATCTTAAGTCTCTTTAGACAGCTTACCGGTGTCCTCTCTAACAATCCTACCGTCTACTTCTACAGCGAACTCAGTAATATCTCTGAAATTAT
The DNA here is from genome assembly GCF_055883805.1 of Amblyomma maculatum. NCBI lineage: Eukaryota > Metazoa > Arthropoda > Arachnida > Ixodida > Ixodidae > Amblyomma > Amblyomma maculatum. Next base: position 7,946,538 of record NC_139348.1, read on the forward strand.
TGTTCATTGCTTCTAGGGTAATGTCGCCATCCTCGGTCAGAGCTCAATATCTATTCTGTAGTGAGATCCTGAACTCTTCTGCCTTCCCCCTCACTGCTAATTCGTTGATGGGTTTCTTTCTTACTAATCTGTTGCGTTCCTTCTTCAGATTTAGGCTAATTCGGGACCTCACCATCCTGTGGTCACTGCATCGCACTTTCCCGATTACCTCTACATCCTGCACAATGGCGGGGGTTGAACACAGTATGAAGTCAATTTCATTTTTAGTCTTTCCGTTAGGGCTTTTCCATGTTCATTTCCGGTTCTTCCGTTTGCTGAAGAAGGTATTCATGATTCTTAAGTTATTGCACTCTGCAAACTCAACTAGTAACTCCCCCCTGCTGTTCCTAGAACCAATGCCATAGTCACCTACTGCCTGGTCTACTGCCTGCTTTTTCCCTACCTTGGCATTGAAGTCGCCCATTAGTACAGTAGACTGCTGCAGATTCTACATCTTCGTAGAAGCTTTCAACTGCCTGGTCATCATAACTACATGTAGGTGCATAGGCCTGTACAACCTTCAGTTTATACCGCTTATTAAGCCTAATTACGATGCCTGCCACCCTTTTATTAATACTATAGAATTCATCTATATTTTGAAGATAATGTCTCAACCATGGCGCATATTTTTCCCAGCTTATTGGGTGCAGAAAAAAGAACATCTACGCCATACCTGCTATCCTACTTGCTTCAAACAGTGAGACATATGGCAGGGCTGCAGTTTTATTTTTCTGTTTATCGGAATGCTGTGGTGACTGTTGTCTACCGCACGTTTGTATCCTTTTTAGTATCTTGCTGCATGCAAGAACTATGATATCATCCGGAATCCCCGCTGTTCTTAGTCTCTGAACCTGTCGATTAAAACTGTCACTGATAGCATGTACACATGATTTATGAATGGCGGCACCTAAGCAAGAAACTGCTATATACCACATTTAAGGGGGGACACTGGTCTTAAAACTATTTTCGTTATTTACCAATCAAAATTGATGCAACTTGGTGGGTTTGTGTAGTTTCTTGTGCAGATTCCAAAACTGCAATTATTTATTTTGTGATCCAATTATTTCATGAGATAATTACACCAATTAGTCTAATTCTTATAAGAACAATTACGAAATGATCACTGAAGAAAAACTTCAGGTGAACACATTGCTGGACACTAGAAAGAATGAGGAACACAATGTTGCAAGCAGTTTTTTGATTAAGCAATTATTTCTTGTTTTATTGCATAACAAAGTTCAAAGGTCAAAATATAGTATATTGTCACGTACAAGGTGATTGAGGATATCAAGAATATCAAGGGGTTAGCTCCGATACAACAGCGGTGAGCAGCACAGGCGCAAAACCCACAAGCAACACTTCGTCGTCCTTCACTCAGTCATGCGCCACCTGGCAACGCTAGGTGGCATTACTCCCCCTTCCGAAAAAAAAATGGAAAAAAAAGTGAAGACGGGCGGTGAGAACGGTGTGCAAAGTAAGAGAGTCGTCACAGGAGGTGGCCGTGCGTTATCGTTGGTAGTACGGCTTCAGCCGCACAATGTGCACAATGTCCGAGCTGGGCTTTCAACGTTTTGAAAGTGCGGCGCCATCTGGAATAACTTCATAACTGAGATCACTCACACGGCGCAACACTTTGTGCGGCCCGAAGTAGCGGGAAAGGAGTTTCTCTGACAAGCCTGGACGGCGAACTGGTGTCCACACCCAGACTTGGTCCCCAGGTTTGTAGTGAACCTGGTGGTGCCGGAGGTTGTAGCGGTGCGCGTCAGAGGTCTGCTGTCGCCCGACGTGCACACGGGCAAGCTGGCGGGCTTCCTCAGCGCGGATGGCATACTGCTGGGCACCTGGCGGAAGCTGGTCATCATCTGGGCACGGAAGCATGGAATCGAGCATGCTCTGAACTTCCCGCCCGTACACAAGTCGAAATGGTGTGAAGCGCGTTGTTTCCTGTTGGGCTGTATTATACGCAAATGTGACGTACGGCAGCACCTCGTCCCAGGTCTTGTGCTGCACATCGACGTACATTGACAACATGTCCGCAATCGTCTTATTTAACCTTTCGGTGAGACCATTGCTCTGCGGATGGTACGCTGTGGTCTTGCGATGCGTCGTGTAACTCAACTCAAATATGTGGTCGATGAGCTGCGAAGTGAAAGCTGTGCCTCTGTCGGTAATGACATACGAAGGGGCGCCATGCTGCAAGACTATGTTATGCATGAAAAACTCGGCTACTTCAGAAGCTGTGGCATGAGGGATTGCCTTTGTCTCAGCGTATCTGGTCAGGTAGTCTGTAGCGACTACTATCCATTTGTTTCCCGCCTGCGACAAAGGGAAAGGGCCAAGGAGGTCCATGCCGATTTGGTCGAACGGAATATGTGGTGCTCTAACGGGCTTGAGAAATCTGGCAGGCTTCAGAGGGGGTGTTTTACGGCGCTGGCATTCGCGACAGCTTCTTACATAGCGTTTCACAGTTGCGGTGAGTCCTGGCCAGTAATACATGTTGCGGACGCGAGCAAGCGTCCGTGAGTAACCCAAATGACCAGACGTCGGTTCTTCGTGGCAAGCAAGTAGAATATCCGCACGGAGCTCGCATGGTACTACCAGAAGGTAAGCTCTTTCTTGGCCTTGGGAGTTTCTTTTATACAAGACGCCTTGCTGCATACAGAATGAACCAATGTGCCGAGATAGGCGTCGAGGGAGCGGCGTATCACGCCCTTCCAGATAATCGATGAATGGAAGGATGTCTGGATCAGCTCTTTGTCGATCCCTGAGCTCAGATGCGCTGAGAGCTCCTAGAAAGCCGTTGTCGCCATCGGCTGCAGCATCGTCAGTGTCAACGGGGGCTCGTGACAGCGCGTCAGCGTCTTCGTGTTTGCGGCCTGACTTATAAACAATAGTTATGTCAAATTCCTGAAGTCGTAAACTCCAGCGTGCAAGTCGTCCCGATGGGTCTCGCAGATTTGCCAGCCAGCACAAACAATGATGGTCCGTGACGACTTTAAATGGTCGGCCGTAAAGATAGGGGCGAAACTTCATAGTGGCCCACACGACCGCCAGGCATTCCTTTTCCGAGGTAGAGTAGTTCGTTTCGGCGTGAGAGAGTGTGCGGCTAGCATAGGCTATTACTCGCTCAATCCCGTCTTGATGCTGAACAAGGACCGCACCCAGACCGATACTACTGGCGTCAGTGTGCACCTTTGTGTCAGCCGCTTCATCGAAGTGCGCCAGAACAGGGGATGTTTGAAGGCGCTCGCGGAGCAAAGAGAAGGCCGTCTGCTGCTCAGAGTTCCACACAAAGGCGGTGTCCTTCCTTGTGAGGCGCGTTAGAGGTTCCGAAATTTGAGAGAAGTCCGCAATGAACCGCCGATAATATGCGCACAGGCCGAGAAAGCGCTGAACAGCCCTCTTGTTAGCTGGAACGGGAAACCGTGCGACGGCAGCAGTCTTTTCGGGATCCGGGCGCACCCCATCGGCGCTCACAACATGGCCAAGGAACTTGAGTTCTGTATACCCGAAGTGGCATTTCTCGGGCTTCAGCGTGAGATCAGCAGAACGGAGCGCTTCCAGTACAGCTCGAAGGCGTTCGAGTTGTTGGTCAAATGTTTCGGAAAAAACAACTACGTCGTCCAAGTACACAAGACAGATCTGCCACTTGAGGCCAGTGAGGACGGTGTCCATCATCCTTTGGAATGTAGCTGGGGCAGAGCACAATCCAAATGGGAGTACTTTGAATTCATATAGGCCATCTGGAGTGACAAATGCGGTTTTTTCTCGGTCTCTTTCGCCTACTTCGGTTTGCCAATAGCCGCTTTTCAAATCAATAGATGAAAAATACTTCGCACGTCGCAATCTGTCCAGTGAGTCATCGATGCGCCGCAACGGGTATACATCTTTCTTTGTCACATTATTCAATTTCCGATAGTCGACGCAAAATCGAAGAGTGCCGTCTTTCTTCTTGACCAGGACTACTGGTGAAGACCACGGGCTTTGTGAAGGCTGCACAACACCATCATCCAGCATCTCCTGAACCTGCGTCTGGATCACTTCTCGTTCTTTGGCAGACACACGATAAGGCTGCTGTCGTATAGGGCGAGCGTCTTCATAAGTAATGATGCGATGTTGTGTGATGGGTGTTTGACGAACCTTCGAGGAGGAAGCAAAACAGTGCTTGAAGTCCAGCAACAGTAGCTCTAAGGCCCGCCGTTTCTCCTTCGACAAGTGGCAGTTAATGTCGATGTTGTCAAGAGATGGCTCATTAGTTTCGACTGCCGTGGATGTAAAACAGACCGGATCGTGCGTAACAGGGTCAGCGAAAGCGATAGCAGTTCCCGGAAACAAGTGCCGGTGCTCATTAGAAAAATTTGTGACAAGGAGTGCAGCCCGGCCATTGTGAAGCGACAATAAACTTCGAGCAGCGCAGATGCCTTGAGCAAGCAGGAGTGAATGGTTCACTTCCGCTACAGCATCGCCGGCACGGAAATCGTCACAGGTAACTTCCACAAGAACACTGCTTCGCGGCGGCAGCGAGACGCTCTCGGCGGAAACGCGAAGTGCGGCATTGCAAGGACTGCTACTATCTCGTTCGGCAGATTGTCCCATCGAAAATGTGACGCGTCTATTTCGCAGATCGATAACTGCTCCGTATTCTCGCAGAAAGTCAATGCCGAGGATAAGGTCACGGGAACAGTCACTCAAAACGACGCAACTAACGACGAACGTATATCTGTTAATCTGAATACGAGCCGTGCACATCCCCTTTGGGGTAACTATATGACCGCCGGCGGTTCGAAGGTACACACCTGGCCAAGCAGTGAGCACCTTCCTCAAAACAATCGCCATGCGACCACTCAAAATCGAATAATCCGCACCGGTGTCCACTAATGCATTGACTGGAGTACGACCGTCTAAAATAACAGGAATGTCCAGAGAAACGCTTTTGGCTTCCCTAGGGGACGGTACCAGCAGCTCGCGGTCGGATCGAAGCGGCGACGACGGGAGGTCTTCAACGCAGCGACTACCAGCGGCCTCGCCCCCGAAGGTCGCTGTTTTCAGTTTTCCCGACCAGGGCTAGACGAGCGGCCTTGCCCCTCTCGCGAGGAACCTTGGGTGGACGTCAATGAGCGCCTTGGTGAAGGGGAGCGGGACTGACGCTGCGAACGAGATGAACGCTGTTCCGCCAGATACTCTTCAATAACTCGGGCTCGTTGACCAAACCGGGGAGGAGGCGCGTCGATGCGGAAGCCGTGAAGACCGAGGCGTCGATAAGGACAATCCCGGTAAAGATGGCCTGGTTCACCGCAGTGGAAGCAGAGTGGACGGCGGTCAGGCGTGCGCCAAATGTCGGCTTTGCGTCGGGGCAGGGGACGTTCGTCGAAGTACTGCACTGGTTGCACTGAGGGCAGCGGAACTGTAGGCGGCGCGGGAATGGGTGGTGGTGAAGGGGGAGCCTGACTCTGCAGAACTTCTGCATATGTGGGACGGTTTTCGGTCCCCGACAGCAATGGTGGGCTCGTAACTATAGGCGAAAGAGGGCTCTTGAGCGCCTGTCGTACCTCCTCTTGCACTATAGCAGAAATGGAAGCTGGCGATTGCTGCATGGGGTTCCAGAACTTTCTCAGTTCTTCGCGCACGACACTGCGAATTAGTTCACGCAAAGCATCAGGATGCCGCTCGGAAGATGCAAATGACTCCGCAGTTGTGCCAGTATGGAGAGGTCGGTTATAAGCCGCGGCACGTTGTTGGAGCACCCTTTCCATTGTGGCGGCCTCCGCAAGGAATCCATTTACAGTTGACGGTGGGTTGCGCACAAGGCCTGCGAACAGTTGCTCTTTCAAACCCTGCATCAAGTGCCTGACCTTTTTGTCCTCGGACATGGCGGGATCCGCTCGCCTGAAAAGGCGCATCATGTCCTCGACGTACGCTTGTACACTCTCATTGGGCATCTGGATGCGGGAGTGAATGGCACGTTCTGCATGTTCGCGACGATCCGCGCTAGTGTAGGCCTCGAGCAGTTGACGACGGAATTCCCGCCACGATGTTAACATTTGCTCTCGGTTCTCGAACCAGATCCGGGTGCCATCCTCAAGGCTGAAGTAGACGTTCCTTAGTTTGGCAGTATCGTCCCACTGATTAAAAGCAGCGACACGCTCAAACTGAAGGAACCAGTCCTCCACATCCTCAAAGAGGTCACCATGAAAAGACTTCGGTATCCGAGGGGCCTGCAAGGTGTAGTTACAGGCCGGTGCGACGCCCGTTACCTGCTGAGCATGAGCACTAGATGTCATGGCGGCGGGTGATGGCTGAAACTCCGGAGGCAGTCCCTGGAGCCGTCGACTGCAGCGATGCACGGGGGTGTCCAATGGCACAGGGCTGGCGCGACGTCTTTCAGATGGAGACTCTTGCATAGGTGATCTTACCCAGCAGCTCCACCAGAATGTCACGTACAAGGTGATTGAGGATATCAAGAATATCAAGGGGTTAGCTCCGATACAACAGCGGTGAGCAGCACAGGCGCAAAACCCACAAGCGACACTTCGTCGTCCTTCACTCAGTCATGCGCCACCTGGCAACGCTAGGTGGCAATATAAAGGTCACAAAAAAAAGCCATTTTAAAAATTTTGAACAAGAAATTAAAAAATCTACTTGCAACATTGTGTGCTCCACATATTTGGCTTCATGCTGAAAAAGAAATTATTACTCTATCAGCAATAGGTGCCGAGATATTAAGGCCACAAAACTGCAAGTGGTCAAGAATGCATGTTTTGAGAAAAGAGCAAAAAAGAAACAGGGCATCATTTAACAGACATTCCCTGGTGCAGTGCACACATTTACAATTTAAAATGGCTAGAAACCTCCAGGAATGTAGTCTCTCTGCTTTCCAACATCCAAGTGTCGCCTCTTTCATTTTGATATGCAGTTGCAGCACATTCAGTTGTCACTTTTTCGGTTGCGCGAGTCATATGCAGGCAGCGTTTTTTTTTTTTTTTTTTTCTTTTTATGTACGTCGTTTTGCTACGTCCTCGCATCAAGACCATGGTGAGGAACGTTTATTGCGGAAAAGAAATGTAATTTGGAGCTGTTTGCTGCTTCCCACTGCTCGGCATTGCACTGGAAGCAAGTGAATTCCCCAAGAACTATGAACGAGATCCGATCGGCGCAAACGCGCGGCAAGCTCTACGAAGACGACGTGTCTCGCAGTTTACGCATTGGAGAATAAGTTTGACGGCGATTCCTTATCCCCGTTCACTTTTTTAAATGCCAATTTCGCCGCCGTATGTTTTACGCTTCGCCAATCTCGGCAAACTGTTTAGATCTGACGATCGTGAACTCCGCATCGCCAAGCGGACTGTCCGCCGCACTGCTGTCATCGTCACGAACACAATCCGTCTACCGCTTCGTTGCTGGAGTTGGCGCGAGTTCAAGCCTTTCCTGTTTTGAGCTTATCTTTCTGCTCATCTGCGGCCTGCGTTATCACTGTCACGGCGGGTGCGACCGCTGCCAGTAGCAGTCTCCCGTGCTGAGGAATGCGCTAGGCCTACTTCAGGCTCGTACACACGATCGTTCGGCACACAATTTTCGTCGGCCTGAGCGCGCACAGCCGGGGCAGGGCATCACTTGAGATGATTATTCAGCTTTTCTTTTTTTCACTTTTTTCACAAATTCTTGCCGTGAACGCACCTCGCGGTTCGGAATCAACTGCGGCCGGCGTCACGTCTCCGCCGTCTCCCCACGGCTCGGGCGCGCCGAGCAGACGCCGTCAGCCAGCTCCACCAATGCGGTGACGCCTTATCGTCACGTGCACCCCGAAAGCCAATGGGATTGCAAATTCCATGTTTTCTTTTTTGCTGTTTTTTATGCGACCAATGAGCGAATGTAAACAGCAGAGGCGGCAATTTGAAGACGAAAGGCGGCTCTTTCGAATGAGACCAAGATGGCTACGGTGCCGCGCACAAAATGGGAGCTACGCCTCACGGAAAATGGTTGTTTCGGGGGTCGTTTTTGGCCCAAATTTGGGCGACATCGATTATATAAATTGGCATTGTGACTAAAATACCGACCCTAGAGATGAAAAACTTAGCAGATAGGTAGATAAAGAGCTACTGATTTCGCAGATCACATTTTCTAAAAAGTGATTTTTTCGCGATTTTTTTGGTCCGAAAGACCCGTGTCCCCCCTTAACAATCTTGGAATGCACGGAATGGTGACTAAGTAAAGGCTTTTCGGATCTCTGCAGAAAGGACCAGCACACCTGATGTGGCTTCATTTCCAGTCTGATATCTAAAAATCGCAGCTCATTTCTATGAGGCTTTTCAAAGGTAAATGTAAGGCTGTGTCCACTGTCCTCAAAATTCTTTAACATGTCAATGACCTGCCTATCGAAGTCACCGGGATCCACAAAAACAAGTTGATCATCGACATACCTGAAGATGCATTTTATTTGCACCGAGAGGTTACTTACAATAGCTTTATCCACATAGCTAAGGAAGATGTTGGTGTTCCTGCTCTCAGGCACGAAAGGAAATTGTTAATAGATGATACTGAAAAGGCCAATTACTTGAATGAATATTTTCATTCTGTTTTCACAGCCTGCCGTCATACACCAGCACCTGAAATATATGAGCAATTACCTCGAATGGATGACATTGTTGTGAATGAAGCTGAAGTTAAGGCACTCTTGAATAATCTTAACCCGCACTCTGCTCACGGTCCAGATGGCGTGTCAAATCACGTCTTGAAGTGCTGCGCCCAAAGTTTTGCACCTTTTTTGGTCGATTTATTTTGCAAATTCTCAACAAGTACCTACTGAGTGGGAAATGGCAAATGTAACTGCTATTTTCAAAAGTGGCTCTCGTGATTTGGTAACCAATTATAGACTGGTATCTTTAACATCTGTTTGTTGTAAAACATTGGAACATGTTGTGTATTCGGGACTTATTAAGCACCTTGATGACCATAGTTTTTCCATCCCGACCCAGCATGGATTTCGCTCGGCACACAACTTCTAGAATTCATCTATGACGTTGCATGTTGTTTTAACTATGGTACACAGATAGATGCTGTTTTTATAGATTTCAGAGAGGCGTTTGACGTAGTCCCGCATAACTTACTTGTACACAAACATTCATATATTGGTCTTCCATTCACTTTACGACTGGGTGAAAGATTACTTGTACGATAGGCAGCAAGAAGTGGCCCTAAATGATGTGACGTCACAAAGGATTGAAGTTTTGTCAGGCGTGCCACAAGGATCTGTACTGGGGCTGCTCCTGTTCCTCGTGTATATTAATGATTTCGAATATTAGATTACAGTCGAACCCGGTTATATCGAACCCGGATATATCGAATTTTGGTTATATTGTTACGGGGCGGGTTGGATGCAGCAGGAGCGAGCGCTTCCAGTTCACGACGCACGATGCGGGTCACATTTTCAGTGTTGGAAGGCTGCCTTAGGGTCGGCAGATCCTCGCACGTGGAGCTAGGGGCAGTGTTGGGGAGCCGATTGAAGCGATGTGCAATGCGTTTGTGTTTGGCCTGCTCGAAATGTCGACAAACTTGCAGAACGGAGTCGACCGTAGAGCAGTCCCGACAGAGTAGAAGATTGAAGGCATCGTCGGCTATGCCTTTGAGGATGTGCCCCACCTTATCAGGTTCTGTCATGTCTTTGTCAACTTTTCTGCAGAGGGCCAGAACGTCTTGTATATACGTAATATAAGGCTCGATAGATGTCTGGGCACGTGTGGCGAGGTCCCTCTTGGCGGCGAGTTGACGGCCAACCGGTTTTCCGAACAGGTCACGGAGTTTTTGTTTGCAAACATCCCAAGAGGGTATATCTGCTTCGTGTGTTTCGAACCACACGCGTGCCGTTCCGGTAAGGTAGAAGATGACATTGGCCAGCATCAGCGTGGCGTCCCACCTGTTGTGCTGGCTAACACGCTCATAAAGCGAAAGCCAGTCCTCGACGTCTACCTCATCTGTACCGCAGAATGTGCCAGGGTCACGGGGGTGGGCTACGACGACAGTTGGAGTTGCGGAGGTTGATGGAGCCGCGTCGGTTGTCATCGTAACGGTTCCGATGTGACGGCCACTGCGGAGATCCAGCGTCAGATTGTGTCGAACCCGCGACCTCCACCAAGATGTTACGGGGATGTACTTAATGTGACGGCACTGCGATGGGCTGAACTGGACGCAAGACTTCGGTAGCCGTGCAGAATCCGCTCTCTCAGCGTCGTTCTCTTTTTCAACGCTTCGTCGTGCCTGCGTTCCTTGATCGTCGTCTTTGTCAGTGAGCACATCACTTTGGTCTCGCGTTTCCCGGTAACAATATCAAACTCACGGAATATCCCCTTGGAAATCCCATGCACCATGCAAAAGTATAGGAAAGCCGCGTCATATATCGACCTTAATTTCACCGGTCGTTCGATATATCGAACTCCACACCACGCACTGGAAAGCGTGCCTTCCCCAAAGACAATCGCATCACCTTTGGCCGTTTGCCGCGTGCCGTTTTCAAGCCACGTGCGGAAGGAATGCGAGAGGACAGTTCGGTGACAGCTGGTCTGGGCAACGCCGCGCCCATTCCCCAAAGGCGCGCGCATCTGCAGTTATCGTTTTCCGTGCGCCAACACATGACGTTTGCAAGTCATGTGCGTGGGTGTGCCCATCCTTTTGCCAAGCTATCTCTCTCCTTCAGCACGCGCTACGCATGCGCCAAGCCAGCTCAGCCTGTTTTCAGACAGGCGTCGACGCTTTCTCCAGCGTGTGTTGCGAACTCTTTGTGCGTGGCGGCTGAGGTGGCTATGGTGCCTGCGGACGTTAAAAAGGGGCAGCTCTCTCTTTGTTTTTCTTTTTGCGAGTCATCCTTTCTTACCGTTGTGCTGTTCGGACGTTAAGAAGCGGCAGGGTTTTTTTTTTTTTTCTTTTTTTTGCGGGAGTCATTTATCCTTGCATGTATGAATAAATGAAAGCACGCGGTCAGCTGCTGCGATCATGACGCCCGCCCCAAGCGTGGCGTGATAAATCGAACCAGGCTTGTACGTGCAATCAAGCCATCACGGGCACTCTGCCAAGTTCGCTCCCTGCCACCGCAGGAGCTATCAAAAGATAAACGCGCGACCGCCTCGACGTTTTCGCTGCGCAGCATCTTGGCACGCTGCCAAGAAATTAGCTCTGGATGAGAGGACCGAAATGGAGTGACGCGCACCATCGACATGCAAGCGAAAACGCTTGCGATTTCTGCCGCGGCAACGCAGAAACCTTGTATTGAGCTGCCGCGGTGGCTTGAGCAGCGAAAGGGACGCAGTTCCAACACGTTTGAAAATTATCGCTCTGTCGCTGCCGCACGTTGCTGATATCGCTCAATCGCTTGCATGTGAGCGAGCTGGCCTTCACACTTTTTTTCTTTTTCAAATTCTCCGTGCAAAAGTGCGGGCTGGGTTCATTATGCGAGTGGGTTGATTACGCGACAAATACGGTATCGTTTTTTGGCATCATAAGTGCCGTCACAAGCCGATTTTTGTATATCGAATTATCGATATATCGAACTATTTCGCGATCCCCTTCGAGTTCGATACATCCGGGTTCGACTGTACACGCTGATAACTGTGTTGTGCATAACACTGTGTCGTGTGCTGAAGATATGAGCGTGTTGCAGTCTGATCTCGAAAAAATCTGTTCCTGGTGTGTTAAGGGGGGACACCCCTCTTAAAACTTTTTTCCTTATTTATGGGTGGATCTGATTGAAACTTGCACCATTAATGTACTTTTGCATGCTGATTTCAAATATCTGATTAGTTTTCTTGTAGATCAAATAGCTTTCAAATTATTACCTAATTCATGTTCTTCGTTTGGAGGTGAGTTAATTACTAAACATTTTATGGCATGATGAGAATAGCCCTGCCAGAGTGATCTAGAAGGATCATAGAGTGCCGCTAGTCATGAATTAACGTGGTAGAAGAATTTGAACCAAAGTTACAATAAGTCAAACTTTTATGACTAAAAGCCCAAGTTGGCACCTAAGATTGATAATTAATTCTGTAAATGTTGCCGCATAATAACTATACATATTTTTGTCCTACGGCACTGTCGAAGGTTTTCTCTTTCTAACAAGACAAGAATGAGAGCTATAGCACAAATAGACTAAGAGATATCTCTCCTCCAAAATTGCAGCACCCTCAAAATTGCAGTTTTGAGAAAACGAAGAAAAACACTTCACAGCATGTAGGTGTAAATTATGTCAATGATATGTCAACAAGATCAGAAACAGGTGGAAAGTGATCTGAAGCGAAAATTAATGGCCTATGCCAATTTGAGCAAAAGTTACGCAATAGGAAACGTTTGAAAGGAAAATTCCATTTGGGTACCGAAGACAACATAACCTTCTCAGCAAATTTTCTTTTGTGGTCACTGCATTTACCTTGGTTTCATGAGACTCTCAGGATTCCCTTTCTAGAAAAAAAAAAATTTAAAGCAATAGCAAGAACAGGACCAGAAATATTGATCTTTCAAAAATGCAACACTACCAAAATTGGGGGATTGTCGGAAGCACTCAAGCCTCACGGCATTTAATCAGGAAGGGCAACCCCAAAGACCTCATGCTATTAAAATGCACCAGGAGCATAGTCGGGGTGCATGCTGTTGCGGTGTTTTCTTTTTTCTGTTTTAGCAACGCCAAGCGAAGCCGCCCGCTTCTTTGCAGAACGTGCGCTACGGTGCAAGTCCTTTTCTTCAGCTCTCCTGGAGCCAGTTGCTGTCACGTTTGTACTGCATTCTTGCAGAATTGCTGCTGCTGTATGCTTGCAGCCGGCATTGCAGCGCAGCACAGCTTCTGCTGTGGCTGCTTCCACAGCAAACAGTGATGATTGCCGCTCTTTCTGGATCAAGGTCCAGATGACCGAGTGGAAGCTTTCGTTCGAGTTCTGGGTCTTCCCCCGAATGCACCTCTGCAGCAGGCTCTTCTCTGATAAACGACTATAAACAGGCAAAAGAGCATCAGCCACATCTCTTGGCAGACTGTAATTGTGCTTTGGTGCAGGCTCCTCTTTTGCCTTTGCAGCGTTGTGGCGGCACCATGACTTCTCACCGGTAGGACACAAACTGTGCTTGGGGCAGTCATCAGTAGATGTGATGTGGTAATATGTCGCCATCACAGCTCGCTGCATGGCATCCACATCACCTACATTTGATCGAAGCGCTCGGCCATAATATATTGCCAGCTTGTCAACTAGATCAGCTGTCAGCCTTCCTCTGCCGCCAAGACTTTGCTTCCCTGCACCCTTGTGCCTCTGCAAGAGGTTGCGCAAAGCTGCTCCCATACGCTTGTGCACGTGATTTATGCAGTCCTCTTTGACTATTTCAATGTAGCCATAGATTGCAGCATCTTTAAGAGCATTAAATGTGCGACTGTCCCCATCGCATAGCATGGTTGTGTAGCGCATGTTGTGGCGCTGCAGAGATCTTTCAAACAGAATTTTGCCAGCCTCTACCTCCATTTGACCAGCCTTGGAGTTGTTGTTTTTTTGGCACTGGTGGCGTGATTTCCAAAGTGCGTAGCCGTCAGTGTTTGGCTTGGGACCAATTTCGCAGCCCAGACAAAAGTTTGATAACACCACATAATCAAGCACATAACCAGTGAAGAGTTCCACTACGGCACAGACGCCTATATGTGATGAGTGTCCGCGCGTCATCCATGTGCCGTCGTAGCACACGGCAATGTTCCCCCTATGCCCAAAACACAAGTCATCGTAGACCTTCGCCACTGCCTGTGCGGCTTGTGCCATAGCGGTCGTGGCGGCTCGGGTAGCAGCAGGTTGCAGTGTGTTCTTCAGATGCCGTTGAAACGTCTTGTTGTGCATCCCGCGCCGCGACAACCCCATCGCCGAAAAGATATCGTTCATTGCTGTCTGGCCGTTACCGGTCGAAAGCATTGCTCGACTAGCCAGAATATTCAGCTCAAAAGGATTGCACCTTTTCTCGCCGTCAACCCTCCGCGAGTTCCACTCGGCCGCAATCTCACCGCAGTTGTCGCACAGCACGATCAGTTTTACGGCGAGGCCATAGCTCCGGTCACTGGTAACTAAACGTACGCATCCACGACACGTTTTGCACCGCACGGCATCCAGAAGGATATTCACAATGCTGATGTCAATTACCGCATAGGAGGCTGTTCCGTCCGCATCTGACTCTGCGGACGCACCACTTGCATCGGCGAACAGCGCGGTCTTTCGTGCCGTCGCCGGCGTCGATACCAGTCTATCAAGCGTAGCCTGCTCACGGGCACTCACTTGGGTTATGTCACTGTTAGTGACAGGCGCGGTGTCAATTCGTACACGACTGCAGTCGGCACGAAGAACGGCGCCGTTGTCCAGCGGAATCGGAGAAGCGTCGCCGCCCGCAACGTGATCGTCACACAATCCCGCAGCACTGGCACTTGCTTCTTGCACAGTATGCAACGATGTCGCATTCTTAACGCGTTTCTTTGGTTGCTTTCGCCCGAACTTGTGCAAAGAGCGGTACTTCTTCGCGCCTGGCATGACTCTCGCGTTGCACTAGCGTGGTCGGCAGAAAGACAAAATGGCGTCGCTGGGAGTCCGCATTCCAGGGCTAGCTTGCCGGAACCAACCAAACGACGCCATTTTGATCACGTGCCTTAACCGGCCAATAGTAGCGCGCGCTGCATGCTATCTTTTTCTTTGTTTTTTGGGGGGAAGGCGGAGCGCACAGGGTTGCTTTCCGAAAGAAAAAATAAGCCGAAAGCGCGCGCTTTCGAACGAGACCAAAATCGCCGCGGTGGAGCGCGTAGTTCTCATGCGCCGGGCGATCGAAATTGGGTGTCGTTTGTCCACAATTTAAAGGGCAGTGGGTGTGGTACTGCATTTTTTAATCGCTATAACTTCATAAATACGCGGGGTATAAGGATGAAAATTTGCGTGCAGATGCGGAATGGTGCGAGGAATACGAAAATGAAAAAATTGAAAATCCGATTTTCGGGCCGATTTTCGGTGCCAAAGAGCCGTGTCCCCCTTTAAATGAAAAATGGACCAGAGTGTAGCAAAATGTTATGTGCAGTTCACGAACAAAAAGAAAAAGTTCTCTAGCTCGTACTTTATAAATAAGGCGTTAGTACAATGTCTCGACCAAGTCAAATATCTGTGCGTCACATTAACGGCCACATTGGACTGGACAAATCACATTCAAACTGCATGCGCTAAAGCATGTTGCCTTTTACATCTTTTCTGAAGAAATCTCAAGTGTGCACCGAAAGCCCTGAAGGAAACATTGTACCTCTCCGATATCAGGCCGGTGTTGGAATACGCGTGTGTAGCTTGGGACTCCTTCACAAAAACCCTTGAAGATAAGGTAGAGCGTGTTCAAAAAAGGGTGCAAGATTCGTCACGGCTATCTACGACTACAGAGGCTCTCAAATCAGGCAAAGTCTAGGTTGGACACTGCTCTCCGCATGCAGGAAAATCTTCCGGTTAAAGCTTTTGAACAACATTAACAATGGTAACACAGGAATTGATAGTAACACATATTTAAAACACTCGTTATCAGTCTAAGAGAAGAGACAATTAAAAAAAAATCAGGCCATATCAAAGTCGCATAAATGCGTTTAAGTTTTCTTTTTTTCCGCGCTCAATTTCAGATTGGAATTACTCCCAGATGAGGTTGTATCTGTGCCCAATTTTTCACCTGCCATCAAGAACATTCAAGCGGGCGGGCGGGCGGGGTGCTAGCAGCAGTTATCGTGCTCGTTTTTCTCCCTATACAGTCGAACCCAGATATATGGAACTCGAAGGGGATCGTGAAATAGTTCGATATATAAATAATTCGATATACAAAAATCGACTTGTGACGGCACTTACGATGCGAAAACATGATACCGTATTTGTCGCCTAATCAACCCACTCGCATAATGGACCCACCCTTCACTTTTGCACCCGAGAATTTGAAAAATAATTGCGTTAAGACCGGCTCGCTCACATGCAAGCGATTGAGCGATCTCAGCGACGAGCGGCAGCGACAGAGCGAAAAATTTCAAACTTGTTGGAACTGTGTCCCTCTTGCCGCTCGAGCCACCGCGACAGCTCAATACAAGGTTTCTGTGTCGCTGCGGCAGAAATCGCGAGCGTTTTCGCTTGTATGTCGATGGCGCGCGTCACTACGTTTCGGTCGTCGCATCCACAGCTCATTTCTTGGCAGCGTGCCAAGATGCTGCGCAGCGATAACGTCGGGGCGCGTTTATCTTTTGATAGCTCCTGCGGTGGCAAGGAGCGAACTTGGCAGAGTGCCCGTGATGGCTTGCTTGCACAAGCCTGGTGCGATTTATCACGCTGCGCTTGGGGCGGGCGTCATGATCGCAGCAGCAGACTGCGTGCTTCCGTTGATTCATACATGCAAAAATAAACGACTCCCGCAAAAAAAAAAAAAAAAAACTGCCGCTTCTTAACGTCCGACCAGCACAGCGATAAAAAAGGATGACTCGCAAAAAAAAGAAAAAAAAACAAAGAGAGAGAGAGCTGCCGCTTTTTAACGTCCGCAGCCGCCATACCTTACGCTACGTCGCGCGTACAGCACAACAGTAAGAAAGAATGACTCTCAAAAAAAAAACAAGAAAAACAGAGAGCTGCCACTTCTTAACGTCCGCAGGCGCCATAGCCGTGTCAGCCGCCGCGCGCAGAGGGTTCGCAACACACGCTGGAGAAAGCGTCTGACTTCTGTCTTAAAACGGGCTGAGCTGGCTTGGCGCATGCGTTGCGCGTGCTGAAGGAGAGAGATAGCTCGGCAAAAGAATGGGCACGCGGGAAACGACAACTGCAGATGCGCGCGCCTTTGGGTTATGGGCGTGGCGCTGCCCAGACCAGCCGTCGCCGAACTGTCCCCTCTCATTCCTTCCGCGCGTGGCTTAAAAACGTCACGCGGCAAACGGCCAAGGGTGATGCGATCGTCTTTGGGGAAGGCACACTTTCTAGTGCGTGATGCAGAGTTCGATATATCGAACGACCGGTGAAATTGAGTTCGATATATGACGCGACTTTCCTATACTTTTACATGGGATTTTCAAGGGGATGTTCCGTGAGTTCGATATAACCAAAATTCGATATATCCGGGTTCGATATAACCGTGTTCGACTGTATCTTAATTATTGTTTTGGTTAACTATACCATCATTCTATCAGTCGTTTTTTGCTAGTTTCCACCGCCGGTTTATTCACCCAGCCACTGGCATCTCTAAAACCCAGAGCTTCACGAACAGTGACTGCGACTGCATCAACTTCCGGATGGATGCCATTACATTTTAGTATACAGTCGAACCCGGATATATCGAACTCGAAGGGGATCGCAAAATAGTTCGATATATCGATAATTCGATATACAGAAATCGGCTTGTGACGGCACTTACGATGCGAAAAAACGATACCATATTTGTCGCGTAATCAACCCACTCGCATAATGAACCCACCCTCCACTTTTGCACCCGAGAATTTGAAAAAAAAAATATGTGTTAAGGCTAGCTCGCTCACATGCAAGCGACGAGCGGCAGCGACAGAGCGAAAATTTTCAAACTTGGAACTGCGTCCCTCTCGCCGCTCGAGCCACCGACCGCGGCAGCTCAAAACAAGGTTTCTGTGTTGCATGTCGATGGCGCGCGTCAGTCCGTTACGGTCGTCTCATCCACAGCTCACTGGCAGCGTGCCAAGATGCTGTGCAGCGATAACGTCAGGGCGCGTTTATCTTTTTATAGCTCCTGCGGTGGCGGGGAACGAACTTGGCAGAGTGCCCGTGATGGCTTGATTGCACGTACAAGCCTGGTTCGATTTATCACGCCACGCTTGTGGCGGACGACATGGTCGCAGCAGCTGACCGCGTGCTTTTGCTGATTCATACATGCAAGGATAAACGATAAAAAAAAAAAATAAAGTAAACAATCCGCAAAAAGAAAAAAAAATCCCTGTCTTATGCTACGCCGCGCGTACAGCCCACTGATAGAAAAGGATGACTCTTGCAAAAAAAAAAAAAAGAAAAGAAACGGAGAGCTGGCGCTTCTTAACATCCGCAGGCGCCATAGCCACATCCGCCGCCGCACGTAGAGGGTTCGCAACACACGCTGGAGAAAGCGTCCGACGGCTGTCTGAAAACGGGCTGAGCTGGCTTGGCACATGCGTTGCGCGTGCTGAAGGAGAGAGATAGCTCAGCAAAAGAATGGGCACACCCACGCACATGGCTTGCAAACGTCATGTGTTGGCGCGTGGGAAACGACGACTGCAGATGCGCGCGCCTTTGGGGAATGGGCGCGGCGCCATGGTAGAAGAACAAATGGTAGCGTAACTCCCATAGAAGCCTGCGTGTCGACTCTGAGCGAGGCTTTAGTTTCCCAGCGCCCCCTGCGAACTGTGAGGCACAACAAACACGTGACGTTGCTTGTGACGTCACAGGGACGTACTTTTGGCGGGGAATTTGATTGTCTTTTTACTTATGAACGAAAAACAAGGCCAACAACGACGGAGGCAGAACGATGCTCGGATAAGGCAGAAAAATGGACACCGTAACTGTTCAGCCAACTTTACTTGACATGGATTTCTACTGTCAAGTTTTACGTTAACTGAAATGTTACGCCATCTTTAACCACCTTATCATAGCATCGTTCTGCCTCCGTCGTCGTTAGCCTAGTCTTTCGTCGCGCGTCATGTAAACGCATTCTGGGGCTTATTTCTTCGGGCACGTTTGTGAACAAGGGCCTTCAAGTGAATTGGGCAAGCACATGGACAGAACCACATGCCTTGAGGCATTTCACTAAGGGCATAAATGAGTGAAGCTGTGCTGCATAGAAAGCCAGGCTTTATTAATTCACGATTACTTACATAGACGCTTCACGACAATGAAATCTTTAAGTGTAGGAGAGCGACCACCGCTCATTCGTCACGATCTTCATGAAATCCTCGTGATAACAAAATTTCCTGACCGTAGGTCTCCAAACGAGATGCGGTGAGATTATAAAAGGGTGAAAGATCTTGCTAACAAACAAAGTACATATCAGCGTCAAAGAACAACAAAAACAAACGAACGGAATAACTAACGCTAGCGCTAGAACACCAACCTGAAAGAGCTTAGGTAAGCAATTCAAATTGGGATTGCTAGTATTTAGAAGTTAATGCGTCTGAGAAGTGAAAATATCTACGATATAGCTTCGCTCCAATAAATCTCGCCCTGTTCATGATTCCCATATTTTACTCGGTAATACGACGCAGTAAGCAAAACACGCAGCAAAGGGAGCGGAACGGAAGGCTTAGATCAATGCGGCACGCGTCTTGTGGGCAATAAAATCTCACCTTCACCGTTCAATTAAAACATGCAGCGATACGCCGCTCATGCAGACGTGTATCCGTAAAACAAGCCACCACTTTTGCGACGTGCCTGGGAGGCCGAGCCCGAGCCGAGCCGCCGAGCTGTGAGGCAGCATTGTCCCATCGTCCGGAAATGCGCACATGCAGCGGCAATCAGTTTCTCATCGAGCACACACAGTCTTCGCCTTGCTGTAAAGCTCTACCACAACCAGCAGAATGAAATACTGACTGTTTGTTACAGATAACCCACTCTGTACGCAGCACGCAACGATGAACGTTGAACCGGGGCCGACGACGCACCCATACCGCGGATGAAAAACGCTTTGGTCTGAGCCATATCTGAGCTTTGGGCAACTACGCAGCGGATAATAAGTGGCCGAGAGAGGCCGTTAGAAACAAGTTAATATATTATTAAAAATGTGACACGTTTTTTCTTACGCAAGGAACAAAAACTGCATTCATTCCTGAGCGCGAATACTATGTTTACTTTCTAGTTCTTTGGAGTTCTGGCAGATTTTATTTTCTGTGCGCTAGTAATTTGCCTCACAGTTCGCAGGAGCCCTCATCATCGAGTTGATGCCGCTGGCAGTAGGCAGCTGCACGCTTTTTCTTCCAAGTTGCGCGACCAGTTGTACATTGACCTTGGCGGCGCTGCCCAGACCAGCCGTCGCCGAACTGTCCCCTCTCATTCCTTCCGCGCGTGGCTTGAAAACGTCACGTGGCAAACGGCCAAGGGTAATGCGACCGTCTTTGGGGAAGGCACGCTTTCCAGTGCGTGGTGCGGAGTTCGATATATCGAACGACCAGTGAAATTGAGTTCGATATATGACGCAGCTTTCCTATACTTTTACATGGGATTTTCAAGGGGATATTTTGTGAGTTCGATATAACCAAAATTCGATATATCCGGGTTCGATATAACTGGGTTCGACTGTAATATGGTCAATTGTTTCACTGGAGTTACCACATACAGCACATGCGTCATCTTCATTGTTAAATTTCTTTTTGTAGCTGCGTGTTCTAAGGCACCCTGAGCTAGCTTCCAAAAGTAGGGTACTGCCTCTTGAGTTATCAAAGAAATCTTCCTTCCTGATCTGCATTTTCCACTTTCGGTATAATTCCACACTCTGTTTCTTTTCCATCGAATTTATCCAATTTTTACATACTGTGTTTTTCACCTGTTGCTTAATGCTCTTTATTTCTCTGTCCTTGTGACTAGCATACTTACTAGTTAGTTTCTTAGTTCTTTTCCTCCATTGTGAGTCAACGCTTTTTAAGTACCGGTATTTAAATACTTTAGCTGCCCATCGGTTACTGTCAAATTTCCTCAGGCGTTCCTCATATAATATTTTACTCTGAGCTTCCCGTACTTCGAAAGATGCCCAGCCCAATCTCCCTGTACCGCCTCATTTGTAGTTTTGCCGTGGGCACCTAGTGCTAATCGTCCAACGGATCTCTGATTTATTTCTAATGTCGACTGTACCTCTGATTTTAGGCACAAAACCCCATTTCAGAAAGTAAGCCCGAGCACCACAATTCCTTTCCAAATACAGTCGAGTCCACTTATAACAATATTCAAGTGCCACAAAATTTCCATTGTCATAACCGATGATTGTTATAAACGGTTTGCACGAAAAAAAGCATAACAACTGCAGAGAGGGGTCACGGATGGCAAGTGACATGCGAGCTCTGCCGAGACATCATTTTGGTGGCCCCGAAAGGGGTCTTGTAAAAAATACGAGAAGGTTGCCGTGGCTGCCCCTCAGCTTGAGAAATCCCAAAGTAACGCTGGGGTGAAGAGAGACAGAAAGACGAAACTTTTATTTAAAAGCAGAGGAGATTGGAGCACGCAGGCCCCTGGGGTGAAATCGCCACAAGCATCTCACTACGTACATCTCACTGGCTTGCACTAGAAAACCCCATGTCCATTAACCTTGCTTGCATCCTTCTCCATGGCATCTAGGTACACCACGTAGTGCAGCGGAAGCTCCCTTGCTAAAACAAAGCCCCAGAGGGACTGAATTAACTGCAGGGCATCTTGCGAGAACAACGTTAAGGCAGCCTGCACTACCGCGTCGTCGTCAGGCGCCTTGTTGAACGCGTTTGTGCCCACTGTCAAGCGAGGACTTTTCTTTGTCGAACTTCTCAGCGGAGCGGATGATCGTCGACACCGTCGGTTGCAATAGTGCGTACTCTTTTGAGATACTGCACTTGTCGTCTCCAAAACGATAGCCGTGCCGTGCGCTTTCTTTTCACCGGCAATGTTGTCCGATAATCAGCGGATGGATCAGCCATCTTACGTTTCGGCGGCGATTCAAACGAGACAAAGAAACCGCGTAGCTAGGAACAACTTCGGCGCAATCAACTTACACAAACAACCAAATCCGTTTGCAGAACTGTGCAAAATGAGGGGTGAGCGGGTGAGGGAGCAGATCAGCGCTGTCGGCGCGTTGGCGAAGTCCATTTGTGTTTCGGAGGGTGGCGCAGCGCAGAGCTATGGGCGCAGTCCGTTTGTGTTCTGAGGGGTGGAAGGGCAGCGGGACAGAGGCGCGCGGGCTTGCTTACAATGTGGAGAAGGCCAGAAAACAGGTTCTATTGTATGAGCGCGCAGCGACAGGGAGGGTGCGGCAGCTGGAATTTATTTCTTTTTTTTTTTCTTTTCAAGGATTTCAAGGATTTCACATTCAACTCGAGACTTCATTGTTATAACTGATAATGTGGCAAGGGGGCATTGTAGTAAGCCGGTTATTTTACCATAGAAAACATACAAAAGTGGAGAGTACAGCAGGTTTTCATTGTTGTAACCGATATATTGTTAAAACCGGTATCGTTATAAGTGGACTCCACTGTACCCCTCAAAACCTCATAGCTGTTGTATCCCCACAATGCCCTATGCTTCATTATCCCAGCATTTCTTCGCCCTTTGGCTTTAAGTGATTGCTCATGCTTTCCAATGTATGCTAATCCTTCGTTTGCCCATACACCCATATATTTATATTCTGCTACTATGGGTATTTCATGGCCTTGTATTTTAAGACCCTGATCAGTTGAGCCGTTGAAAATCATCAGACCTGACTTTACTGCGCTAAAACTGAAGCCTAGAGCGTCAATTCTTCCACACTCTCAGCTAGCAGCACAATATCGTCTGCATGCATCAAACCGGGGAGGCGCTGCTCTACCGCCTTTCCACCTAATCTATATGACAGGTTAAAACCTAGGTTATTGTCTTGTATTCTCCGTTCCAGGTTTACCATATAAAGCATGAACAGCAGCGGTGATAGAGGACAGCCTTGTCTTAATCCTTTGCATACTTTGACATCTTCCGTACTTCTTATCCCTTCCCATGTAATTTCTACTTTGTTATCCCAGTATATTTCCTGTAGGAACTCTATTATCTCATAACCGATACCTTCTTTTAATATGTTCCACAGGAGTTCCCTGCTTACGTTGTCGTACACCCCGTTTATGTCCAGGAAGGCCGAATACAAAGGTCTATTTTCCACTCTAGAATTTTCGATGCATTGGGTAAGCACGAACAGGCTATCATCTAAGCGCCTACCATTTCTAAAGCCGTTCTGAAGTTCTCAAGAGTATCTTGTTACTTTCAACTCATGCTTGCACCTTTAATTTCACTGCCTGCATGGCCAACCTGTGCATACATCACAGATGTTATGGTAATCGGCCTGTAGGATTTTATGTGCATCATTTCTTCTTTCCCTTTATAAATCAAAATCATTTTACTCTGCCGCCAGCTCTCCGGAATTTGCTTATTCGTTATGACTGTTTCCAGAGCTTTTAACAACGTTTCCTTACTTTTTGGACTAAGTTCATTAATCAGCTTGATCGGAATTCCATCTATTCCTGTAGATGTGTTTTCTAAGAATTTTTTTTTTTTTGTGCTTTTTTCCAGTTTAGATTGGTCAGTTCTAAGCTGCTTCGTCTTTGCTACCTTGTGTTGCTTCCTGATTTGCGGAGATTACCCTATCGTCGCTCTTAAATGACTCGGCTATAACTGATGTAATGTAGTTCACTGCGTCGTCTCCCTTTAAACAATTTCCCTTGTTATCTTGAATCCGATCCTGCTTTCTTTGATTCTTCTTCCCTAGCCAGCTTATATGGTTCCAGAATTTTCTTGCTCCGCCTCTAGAGGCATCATGTATGTCAGCCATCCAGCGATCGGTGGACGGCTTTATTTTACTTTGGACGAGGGCCTGTACCTCTAGTTTCTTTTGTCGATATGATTCCCATTTTTGGTCGATTTCCTCCTGAGATACCTGTGCTTTCTTTGCCATTCGGTGTTCCCTTGAAGCAGCCCGTCGTTGTTCAATAGCTTCCCTGATTTCCTTATTCCACCAGCTCCGTGGCTTCCTCTTTTCATTCCAGCGGTTTGCTACTTTAACATCCTGAATTTTCCTCCTTATGAGTAGTTCTACCTGTTCATAATCCCAGTCTTCCATGGGGCTTTTCTCTATTGCTTCCTCTATGTCTGCTGCTATCTACGCTATTTGATCGTCGTTTAATTTTGCGTTTACTTTTTGTCTAAGTTCCATTTCTCTTTTCATCAAGGGCCCCATCTGCAGACGAATATACTGTCACGTAGTGGTGACGAGGTCGACGACACAAATGAAGGGTCGGTGATTGCACTAAAGAATCTCTTTATTTGGGCTGACTTGCGCCCGCAAAAGAACTAAGCAACTCGGCGGCGGCGATAGAAACAAACGTGCTCGTCGATCGTCGAACAAAGAATTGCCCGTCACACTCGGCAACGCTCAATTTAAAGGCTGCACAGAAGAATCTAGATAATGTCGCAAACAGCTACCAGCACGGGCTGGAACATTGTGGAAAGACAAGCGAGTGGCCGGAACCTTCGAGATAGATCTCGGTGCGTCTTGCGCTACAACAAAACTGATAAAGTTGTGACTCGCGACATCTAGCAGTAACAAACAAATATTACGGAACTGATACGCGGTCCAGAATCAGAGTGATAAGCCTGTATGCCGGCGGCTGTTAAAAAAACAACAAATACTGTTTTGAAGGTTTCGCGGCATTACTCCCCCCTTAAAAAAACATCGCCTCGATGTTCAAAACAAAGGAACTTAAACATAAACACTGCAAAGTTTAAACACCACAGATTCTTTAACGCGCGTAATATGGCTTCAGTCGTACAACATGTACAATTTCTGGGCGTGCGTGTCGCCGTTGTGATGCTGATGTTCCGTCGGGAATGACTTCATAGTCCAGTGGTCCGACGCGGCGAAGGATTTTGTATGGCCCAAAGTATCGACGCAACAACTTTTCACTTAATCCGCGACGGCGAATTGGTGTCCAAACCCACACTTGGTCTCCTGGATTGTACTCTGCGTGGCGTCGTCGTAAATTGTATCGTCGGCTGTCGGTGCGCTGTTGGTCTTTAATACGCAGCCGTGCGAGTCGTCTGGCTTCCTCTGCACGCTGCAGGTAGGCGGCGACGTCAAGGTTGTCTTCGCTGGTTACGTGCGGCAGCATTGCGTCGAGCGTCGTCGTGGGCTCCCTGCCGTACACAAGCTTAAACGGGGTCGCTCTGGTCGTCTCCTGGACTGCCGTGTTATACGCGAAGATCACGTACGGCAAGATGGCGTCCCAGGTCTTGTGTTCAGCGTCGACGTACATAGCGATCATGTCCGCGATCGTTTTGTTCAGGCGCTCCGTAAGGCCATTGGACTGGGGATGGTACGCAGTTGTTCATCGATGGCTTGTGTGACTGTATTCCAGGATGGCTTGCGTCAACTCTGCCGTAAACGCCGTTCCCCTGTCCGTGATGAGTACTTCTGGGGCGCCGTGTCGCAAGAGAATTTGTTCGACAAAAAAATTGGCGACTTCTGCCGCGGTACCATTTGGTAGTGCTCTTGCTTCGGCGTAACGGGTAAGGTAGTCAGTGGCCACGATGATCCACTTGTTACCCATAGACGAAGATGGAAAGGGGCCGAGGAGATCCATCCCAATTTGTTGAAAGGGCACGATTGGGGGCGGAATCGGGTTTAGTAGTCCTGCTGGTCTGTTCGGCGGCGTCTTGCGTCGTTGGCACTCACGACACGTCTTCACGTAGTGGGCAACTTCGGCAGGCAGTCGCGGCCAGTAATACTTCTCCTGGATTCGACGCAATGTGCGCGCAAATCCGAGGTGGCCTGCTGTGGGCTCATCGTGCGACGCCTGCAGAATTTCTTGCCGAAGGGTTTAAGGCACTACGAGAAGCTGCGCGGTCTTGTTAGGTGCGAAGTTCTTCTTCACGAGGAGGCCATTGTTTAACGTGAAGGATGATAAATGTCGTCTGAACACACCAGGAGGGGAAGCGGTCTTTCCTTCCAAGTAATCAGCTAGCGCTTTCAGCTCAGGGTCTGATCGCTGTTGTTCTGCGAAACTGCTGGCGCTTACCGGTCCCAAAAAGGCGTCGTCGTCATCGTCCTTCGGGGGAGCATCGACCGGAGCGCGGGATAAGCAGTCTGCGTCGGAATGCTTCCGGCCCAACTTATAGACTACAGTCATGTCAAATTCTTGAAGTCGTAGGCTCCATCTGGCAAGGCGGCCGGAAGGATCTTTCAAATTAGCCAGCCAGCAGAGCGCGTGATGGTCGCTTACCACCTTGAATGGTCGGCCGTATAGGTATGGACGAAACTTAGAAGTGGCCCAGATGATTGCAAGGCACTCCTTCTCGGTCGTCGAGTAATTGACTTCGGCTTTTGTGAGGGACCTGCTAGCGTAGGCGATTACTTTCTCCTGTCCGGCACTCTTCTGGATGAGAACGGCTCCTAGGCCCACACTGCTCGCGTCGGTGTGCATTTCGGTCTTGGCGTTTTCATCAAAGTGGCCAAGTACAGGAGGGCATTGCAGGCGGCGCTTAAGTTCGTCGAAGGCTTCTCCTTGCGGCGCTTCCCATTTAAAAGGTACGTCAGCCTTTGTAAGCTGCGTCAATGGTTCGGCGATCCGCGAAAAGTTTCTGACAAATCGTCGATAATAAGCGCACAGCCCAAGGAATCGGCGCACAGCTTTCTTGTCGGCAGGCGGTGGGAATTGTGCGATTGCAGCTGTTTTCTCCGGGTCTGGGCGAATACCGTCCTTGCTAACGATGTGACCTAGGAACCGGAGTTCTTCGTAGGCGAAGTGACACGTCTCTGCTTTTAGCGTTAGTCCCGATGACTTGATGGCTTCTAGCACTGTCTGTAGTCGTTTTAGGTGGTCTTCAAAGTTTGACGAGAAGACAACAACGTCGTCCAAATATACCAAACAAATTTGCCACTTCAAGCCTGCCAGGACTGTGTCCATTACTCGTTGAAACGTGGCTGGTGCGGAGCAGAGGCCAAATGGCATCACCTTGAACTCATAAAGGCCGTCCGGTGTGATGAATGCGGTCTTTTCGCGATCTCTTTCGTCGACCTCAATTTGCCAATATCCGCTCTTCAGGTCCATCGATGAAAAGTTCCTTGCATTGCAGAGCCGGTCGAGAGTGTCGTCGATGCGGGGAAGCGGGTAGACATCCTTCTTCGTTATGCTATTCAAGCGGCGGTAATCAACGCAGAAGCGAAGTGTGCTGTCTTTCTTCTTGACCAAAACGACTGGTGCCGCCCAGGGGCTGTTCGAGGGCTGGATTACGTCATCACGTAGCATTTTCTCAACTTGATCGCGAATGGCCTGGCGTTCTCGCGGCGATACACGATAAGGGCTTTGGCGCAGAGGTCGGGCGTGTTCGTCCGTTATAATGCGGTGCTTGGCCAGTGGTGTTTGTCGTACCTTCGATGATGACGAGAAGCACTCCCCGTAGCTTCGAAGAAGACTAAGAAGCTGGTCTTTCCTGCTGTGGGTCAATGCCGGGTTGATGTCAAATTTGGGCTGACGGAATTGGTCCGGTGAGTCTTCCAGCGTTTGGTCGTGGAGGACGAATACATCTTTGAGGTCGGCTAATTCGTCGAGCAAAGCGATCGTCGTGCCCTTGTTGAGATGCCGGTATTCTTCGGTGAAGTTTGTTACCAGCACCTGAGTTTGACCTCTCCGGAATTTCGCGATGCCTCTTGCGATACCGACACCTCGTTCTAAGAGCAATTGGATATTTCCTTCGACGATGCCTTCAGTGGTTTCGATGTTTGCGCTACCTACGCAGACTGCGATGCTTGATCGGGGCGGGACGGTCAATTCTTCATCGAGGACGTTTAGAGCGATGTGTTGCATCGACGTCGTCGTAGCAGGAATGGCTTTGTCTGCAGAGAGCTTGATGAGCTTGGATCGCAGGTCGATGATAGCCCTATGTTCGTTTAAGAAGTCCATGCCTAAAATCACGTCGCGGGAGCACTGCTGCAAGACCACAAAGCTGGTGGGGTAAGTACGCCCATTTACGGTTATTCTTGCAGTGCATCGTCCCGATGGAGTAATCAGGTTGCCACCTGCGGTGCGAATCAGCGGGCCATCCCAAGCGGTGGTAACTTTTCTGAGCTGAGAGGCTGACGGTCCGCTGATGACTGAATAGTCAGCTCCGGTGTCTACTATGGCAGTGACTCTGCGACCGTCGATATCAACTTCAAGGTCACTTGTTCGCGTCCTCGCATTGCACGTGGGCCTTAGTGTCCGATCTCGGCTCCGTCGTTTCTTCAGGTCATTGCCGGGGCATACCGTAGTTACTGCGCTGGGCGGCGTGGTCTGCTTGCAGTATGGTCGTGATGTCGTCGATGACGTCATGTGGAGCGGCGGTGAAATGGCTGCGTCTTCGTTAGTGGTCGTCGGCGGCGGAGGATCTTCGTCTTTTCGCCGTTGAGCAACCTCACCTCCAAAGGTTGCTCTGTTTAGTTCCCCCTGCGCGGGCTTGGGGACCTTCCGCGCATACTCTCATCATAGGTACGGCCTGGCGACGCAAAGCGGGCCCTGTACGGCGATGGAGATCTGAACCGACGGCTTGGTGGCGCAGTCTCACCGCTACGCAGATAGTTGTCAATTTCTTGTGGTCGTTCACCTGGGCGTGGTCATGGAGCGTCGACTGCAAATCCGCAGAGACCGATTCGTCGGTACGGGCAGTGTCGCAGAATGTGGCCGGCCTCACCGCAGTGGAAGCATAATGGCCGGTTGTTTGCAGTCCTCCAGGCGTCGCACTTCCTGGGGCTTGGTGGTCGTTGGTAGGCTTGGCGGGCGGGGGCCAAGGGGCGGCTTTCAGGAACAGGACGGTAGCGGCGAGGGCTCGGAAAGTCATCACGTCGGGGCGGAGGGCGACGTAATGCACCAGCGTAGTTCATTGCTGTTGCCTCTTGAGCTGGAACAGTCGCAGCCGTCGCTTGAGGAACGCCCAGCACCTGCTGAACTTCTTCACGGACGACGTCCGCGAGCGTCGCCACCTGGGGTTGTTGCGATGATGGCAGCATTCGGCGGAGCTCCTCTCGCACGATCTCCCGGATTATGTCCCGAAGGTTCTCTCCGCTTGCAGATGCGCTGGGGTAGTGGCATGAGTAGTCTGGTTGAAGTGGTCGCTCGAAGTGGCGCATCCGGGTGTCCAATGTCTTCTCGATGGTCGATGCTTCACTTTCAAATTCTTCCACAGTTTTCGGCGGGTTCCGGACAAGCCCCGCAAAAAGCGACTCTTTAACGCCTCGCATTAAGAATTTCACTCTGTCATCTTCGGTCATGTTAGGGTCAGCGCGGCGAAACAGGCGTTTCATCTCCTCTACGTAGGCCAGGACGGGCTTGTTTGGTAGTTGAATTCTTGATTGGAGGAGGGCCTGAGCTCTTTCTTTTCTGACAGAACTTGTAAAGGCCATCAAGAACTGTGCTTTGAATATCTCCCAATCCTTGAAAGAAATCTCGTGATTTTCAAACCAAACTCGGGCATGTCCTTGAAGAACAAAGTAGACCTGCCTGAGTTTCGCAGCGTCGTTCCAACCGTTGAATTCTGCCACACGGTCGAAAAGGTCCATCCAGTCACCCGCATCTTCATCCGATCGTCCATGGAAGCAGGCGGGTTCACGGGGTTGGAAAAAAGCAACCGGTGCTGTAGGCTGGGCCATTGTCAGCGTCGATGCCTTCCGAGATCGACTGGGGTCAAGCAGCAGACCGTGTTCGGGTTGTAGGCCTTGAAGTCGGCGGCTGGCTCGGTGACCTGTAGGCTGGTCTTCCAGGGCGTCAGGAACACGGCTTGGGTCTTCGCTTGAGGGATCAAAGGCAGCACCTCCACCAGATGTCACGTAGTGGTGACGAGGTCGACGACACAAATGAAGGGTTGGTGATTGCACTAAAGGATCTCTTTATTTGGGCTGACTTGCGCCCGCAAAAGAACTAAGCAACTCGGCGGCGGCGATAGAAACAAACGTGCTCGTCGATCGTCGAACAAAGAATTGCCCGTCACACTCGGCAACGCTCAATTTAAAGGCTGCACAGAAGAATCTAGATAACGTCGCAAACAGCTACCAGCACGGGCTGGAACATTGTGGAAAGACAAGCGAGTGGCCGGAACCTTCGAGATAGATCTCGGTGCGTCTTGCGCTACAACAAAACTGATAAAGTTGTGACTCGCGACATCGAGCAGTAACAAACAAAGATTATGGAACTGATACGCGGTCCAGAATCAGAGTGATAAGCCTGTATGCCGGCGGCTGTTAAAAAAACAACAAATACTGTTTTGAAGGTTTCGCGGCAATAAGTTTATGATCACTTCTCAGACTACACTCCCCTTCTTCGTCTATTTCCATTTTTGTGACCTTGCTATAAATTTCCTGCGACATTAGACAATAGTCAATGGTCGTCTGCCTGTTGCGGAATTCCCATGTGATTTGGCCTTCACATTTTGTTTCTCTATTTGCTATAACTAGATCGTGTCGCTGACAGAAATCTAGCATTAGCTTGCCGTTACAATCCGTGTATCCATCCAGATCGTCGATGTGGCCGTTCATGTCCCCCAGTAGAATAATATTGGCCCCGTTTCCAAACTGGCTTATATCGTCACTGAGACATTCAACAAGATCCTTGTTTTCTTGCCTGCATTGTTGTCCTGTTCCTAAATAAACTACCCCTAGCCCATGTCCTTATGCCAGCAATTGTTCCTGAAACCCAGGTATGTTCTTTACAAGATGATTTATTTCTTTGCCAATTTGTTCCCTGGTGTATCAACATACCTACCCCTCCACCCTTTCTTTCCGTTCTCGTTCTGTTGCACCCTTCCCAGACGTAGCCTTCTATAAACGGCGGATCTTCTAGATCCCTGAGATGAGTCTCGCAAAGAGCGTACACACCTATTTTGTGATCCTTCAACTGCTTTTCTATCTCTAGCCATTTCGCTCTTTTTCTACCTCCTTGCATGTTTATGTAGCTGATCCTAGTGTTAAATCTCTTCTCTGCACTTTTCTTTCTCGACCTCCTCCTTGCCATTTTTTGAGGCTCAGCCTCCGTTATTACGCTTTCATATGCTTCACTTCTAACTACCTCTGTGCACGGAGTCCTCGCGGACCCCCTAAAAAAGCTACAGCCCTGCCTGCCATGCGCCAGCCGATCTCTGCTCCGACCCTTCTGTTAAAATGAATGCCATCTCGCTGAAAAGCCCTACCAAAACCTGCTTTATGTACCTCCCTGTTTACCTCAACCACTTCGAAACGCTTGTCCAGGCTTAACTTTCTTATGTCCTGATTAACTGTCACCACGTCTTTTGCCATCTTTCCGTTCAATCCTAGCACCTCTGGTACTGTGCATACAACTATCTGCGGTTGCTGTGCTATCTCACTGATCTCGTCAACTCCCTTAGCTAAACTTTCCACCACTCCTGCAGCGTCACCATTTAGGACAGGGGTTCTCAAACTGTTTAGCTTGGAGGAACCCTAAAAGCCTTCAATAAGTTTCAGGGAACCCCCCCCCCTCTCGTTTTCACTTACCAGCAATGTTGTCGAGTCATTTTTGCAAAGAGAGAGTTGCAAAGGTTAAATGTTTATTGCACAGATTAATACAAATACTAATGTGATGGGTGGTACTGCTTCCCTTTTAGCAGCAAGTCAAAGCGTGGCTCAGTAGCACTCAGAGCCAGTCTCATATCAGCTGCCGGGTCAAGACTGCTCCTGTGCTTGTTCTTCAGATAAGCGAGGGCTGAAAATGCCTGTTCACATGCATATGTAGTGGCAATGGGAAGCAAAATGTCCACTGCCCTTTCAAAGAGGCATGGAAACAGTGGAGCAGTCCCCATCCAAAATGTCACTAAGCCTTCACCATTAAATTTTTCTTTGAGAGCAGTGCTTGCCCTGAGCTCTATAAACTCATTCTCAATTTCAACACTGTCAGTATTGAAAACTGTCACATCAACATGAAAAGGAGATACCAGCCATTTGACTGTTTCAACTTCTGGGAAGTACCCAGCTATGTGAGCCCTGAGAGTGCTCAAGTGTGCTGTGAACACAGATGTATCAGCAGATGAGACTAAGCCTTTTGAACGGACTAAAGTCACCTCTGCTCACGCGGCTCATCCAGCCCTGCAGTTTGCTGCAAAATCCTTTGATTTGCTCAGAAGCACTAACTAAGGTGGTTTGTTGGCCTTGCAAGCTTTGGTTCAATGCGTTGAGATGCTCGAACATGTTTGCAAGATAGGCCAACCTTGCCATAAAAGAGCTCTGCATGAACGGCTCAACTAGTGCATTTTCTGAGACAAATGTGGCCAGCTCACCTCGCAGGTCGAATAATACTCGGCTCAACACATTGCCACGCGACAGCCAACGCACTTCTGTGTGTAGTAGCAGGTGTTCATGAACTGCGCCCATTTCATTACAAAGTGCCTTGAAAAGACGAATGGCTTTTGGCTTTGCTTTGATGCAGTTCACAGTTTTCACAACATGGCTCATGACAGCCATGAGATCGGGGCTCAGTTCCTTCGAGGCAAGGGCTTCTCTGTGAATCATACAGTGTGTGAAAACGGTGTTGGCATTTACTTGCTTAATTAAAGCTATTAGCCCTTTCACGTGCCCCGTCATCGACTTCGCACCATCCGTGCACACGGCTATGCATTTGCCCCATAGGAGCCCTGTTTTACCAAAAAAATCGTTTAGCGCGTCGAATAAGTCCTTTCCTGTGGTAGTTGTCTTCAATTCAAGGCAACGCAGAAACTCCTACACAATGGTGCCGTTGGAAATAAACCTTGAAAATGCCACAAGCTGCGGGTGCCCAGAAACGTCGCAACTCTCATCCACGGCGATAACAAATTTTGAAGAGCTTCTGACATTATTAATTACTTGCTCTTCCACATCCGACGCCATATCGCGGATCCTCCGGCCAACGGTGTCGTTTGAGCATGAAATTTGCGCTACTTTTTTCGATTGTTCTTCTCCAAGCACAGTCTTCACCACATCCTGAATACAAGGCATGATGAGGTCTTCACCGATAGTTTGCAGTTTCAGTTGCTTGGCGATTCTGTAGCTGAGGAGGTACGACGCCTTTGTTTTGCCGAGAGATGGTGCCGATTTCTGCAACAAGATACGCTAATGTCAGAAACGCAACTTCTCTATCATAGTTAACAAATTTTTTTACCTGGTGGTGAGAGTCCAGTTTTTGCACATCGAAAAGTAGCTTTTTTCTTTCGAAATACTCGACTGGCCTGTCCTTGAAGGCCGGGTGCTTTGTAGCCAGGTGACGTGACAGCTTGGCCGGATTCATCGAGCTGTTAGCCAAAACCACGCAGCATATACAGTCGAACCCGGTTATATCGAACCCGGATATATCGAATTTTGGTTATATAGAATTATGGTTATATCGAACTCACGAAATATCCCCTTGAAAATCCCATGTAAAAGTATAGGAAAGCCGCGTCATATATCGAACTCAATTTCACCGGTCGTTAGATATATCGAACTCCGCACCACGCGCTGGAAAGTGTGCCTTCCCCAAAGACGATCGCATCACCCTTGGCCGTTTGCCACGTGACGTTTTCAAGCCACACGCGGAAGGAATGAGAGGGGACAGTTCGGCGACGGCTGGTCTGGGCAGCGCCGCGCCCATTCCCCAAAGGCGCGCGCATCTGCAGTTGTCGTTTCCCGCGTGCCAACACATGACGTTTGCAAGCCATGTGCGTGGGTGTGCCCATTCTTTTGCCGAGGTATCTCTCTCGTTCAGCACGCGCAACGCATGCGCCAAGCCAGCTCAGCCCGTTTTCAGCCAGACGTCGGACGCTTTCTCCAGCGTGTGTTGCGAACCCTCCACGTGTGGCGGCGCGGCGGCTGACGTGGCTATGGTGCCTGCGGATGTTAAGAAGTGACAGCGACAGCTCTCTCTGTGTTTTTTTTTTTTTTTTTTCGAGTCATCCTTTCTTATCGTAGTGCTGTACGCGCGGCGTAGCGTAAGATATGGCAGCTGCGGATGTTAAGAAGCGGCAGTTCTTTTTTTTTTTTCTGGCGGGGATGTTTATTATTTTTTTTTTATCATTTATCCTTGCATGTATGGATTAGCGAAAGCACGCGGTCAGCTGCTGCGATCGTGACGCCCGCCCCAAGCGCGGCGGGATAAATCGAACGAGGCTTGTGCAATCAAGCCATCACGGGCACTCTGCCAAGTTCGCTCCCCGCCACCGCAGGAGCTATCAAAAGATAAACACACCCAGACGTTATCGCGGCGCAGCATCTTGGCACGCTGCCAAGGAGCTGTGGATGAGACGACCGAAACGGACCGACGCGCGCCATCGACATGCAAGCGAAAATGCTCGCGATTTCAGCCACCGCGGCGACACAGAAACCTTGTTTTGAGCTGCCGCGGTGGCTCGAGCGGCGAGAGGGACGCAGTTCCAACAAGTTTGAAAATTTTCGCTCTGTCGCTGCCGCTCGTTGCTGAGATCGCTCAGTCGCTTGCATGTGAGCGAGCTGGCCTTAACGCATTTTTGTTTTTCAAATTCTCGGGTGCAAAAGTGGAGGGTGGGTTCACTATGCGAGTGGGTTGATTACACGGCAAATACGTTATCGTTTTTTTGCATCGTAAGTGCCGTCACAAGCCTATTTCTGTATATCGAATTATCGATATATCGAACTATTTCGCGATCCCCTTCGAGTTCGATATATCCGGGTTCCACTTAACACATTGCGGATTTCCTCCACTTTGCGTAAAGCCATATGCAAGATAGCTACTATCGTACAATCTCCCTTTTGCTTTCTGGCTCATGATGCTAGGGCGAAAGTACTGCGTGTTAAGATCCACCGGCTACCTCGGCGACATACGAGCTTCTTTTTGCTTGTCTAGGCTTGGCTTGGCTTCGCGACGGCGGCATGGGTAGTGCCATCTGACGACGACAAGCAGAAGTGCTTATAAAAACTAATGGCCTCTGAGATTACGTCCGCGCGCGTTTCAAAAACGCACGCAGACGTGATCTCGGAGGTCACAGAAAACGGGTAGGCGCGTGAATTCGATTGTATGCAAAAAGACGTCCGCTGTCGACGCCTGCTAACATGGGCGTGACACGCAAGATTGTTTTTTTGAAGCTACGAAGAGTAAAAATTAGCTTTAACGAACCAAGCGCTGTTTGGTTCGCGCACGTACACTAAAAATGAACCTGAAACGGGGATCGGCCGGTGAGGGTTCTCGTGGAACACAAGAAGACAGCCCGCGGAACACGGGTTCCGCGGAACCCAGTTTGAGAACCCCTGATTTAGGACATTGTTTAGCCCCGCGGGTACTATCGCCATACTGCACTCTGCGGAATTTTTCAACAGCCTATTTTTACTCTCTTTCAGCACTGCCCTCATTGCTCTCCCTCGGAAGACTCCAACTAACACTCGCTTATCACCCCTTACACGTTCTGAGATATCTCGCTTGCACCTGCTCATGTTATAATCTCCGGCGATAAGCACCTGGGCCTTCTCTGTCCCTCTCCCAAATGTTGGCTCCTGCTTTCGGTTATCTGTGTCCTTCTCTCTGGGATTTTCATTCTTCCTTATTTCTTCGTTTTTTTCCGGCTTCTTAGTAGCTGCTTGTAAACAACTCTGTCGGTTCGGATCCGCCTGACCTACTTTGCTTATGCCTTCCATGCCAGTGCTGGTCCCAGCCACGTGGCCCGCACTGGAATGTTCATCCTCGTTGGTTCCAAGGATGAAGTTGGCCATTTTTTTTTTTTCATTTAAGGAAGCTGTCCAAGCAGTTCCTGATTTTGCGCCCTTAACAAACGTACTTCATTTTCTAAATCATCCACACGAGACACTAAACTGCCCCTTTCTTGATGAAATCTGTCTAGACGTGCACTCAGTAGGCAACACCGACACAAAAAGTCGTTGCCTTCCGCTTCACCTACAGAGTCAAAACGCGTTTCCTTGAGATTAACCTGCGCCTCACACTGAGTACACTTTACCTTATTTTGATTGCACATGTCAAGCATGTATTGACTGAACTATATCTATTACGAAGTCTCAGAATATACAAACTGCTAAAAGAAGACACAAGTAACGACAAACACGCATTAAATCAATTCTGCAAATGCCAATAGCCTAGAAAAATGTATTTATCTAATCAAAATAGTGAAAGAATGAACGCCAAGAAAACCTAGCTGCCAGCATGAAAAACCAGACCCTTAGGACAGAGAGCTAAAATCTAATGTTTTTACCGATCATTTCTTGGATATTGGGGAAAAAATTGATTTTTCGAAATACAAGGTTCACATCTACGGGGACTTTAGTCTTCCTAAGGTCGATTGGTCCACTGGTTTGGTCACTAGTGACTGCACAGCAACTCGAGAAAAAGCCGAATGTTTAATTGATTTTAGTAATTTCCATGGTTTACATCAATGCAATGCAATGAAGAACTGTGCTGGAAACATTTTATACTTAATTCTATCTAATGTGCCTCTTTTTGGCGTGCAAGCGGTGCGCGATCCTCTTGTTCTGATAGACAAATATCTTTGCCCGTTTACCCTGTCGTTCTTTCTGTCTTTTCGTCCAGTGCGTGAGATGGTGCCAGGAAAATTTAGATACGCGTATGGCGATTACCTTAAGCTGTACAATGATCTTCAGGCCTACGACTGGTCAGAAGTGCTTGAGATTGAGGATGTAAACACAGGCGTCGAGCTATTTACATCAGTTGTACAGGGTATAATGAAAACATGTATACCACGTCGTAAATCGAAGAAGTGTAGATTTCCTTGCTGGTTTTCGAGCGATTTGAGACATTACTTGAAGAAAAAACAGAAGTATCATAAACTCTACGTGAAATCAGAAAGTGAGTATTGGTACCAAAGATATTCATTGTGCAGAAAAATTGTGAAAAAACTGATTGCAGGTGATGAAGCCGAGTAGCACAAACTTCTGGAACAGAACTTTAAAAAGGAACCAAACAGTTTTTGGGATTTTGTGCGCAAGCAACGAAATGATAAAGTTAGTGCTGCTGTGATAAAAACTTGGGATGGTATCTGTTTTAAACCTCAAGATGTGTGCCAAGCTTTTGCTGATCACTTCAGCTCTTGTTTTGTGCGCCATGATAACGCAACTGCTGTTATCACTTCTGAAGACAGCGCTGACTATTTGGCTTATGATAATGTTACCGAGCATGAGGTTCTTTTGGCGATTCAGAAACTTTCCAAAACTTTCAACAGGAGTTGATGAAATTCCCAGCTTCGTAATCAAAGGATGCGCCGACATTTTTGGCCCTGTTTTAGCGCATTTGTTCAACTTATCGTTGCGAACTGGTGTTTTTTCTTGTCATTGGAAATTGTCAGTAGTTGTTCCTGTATTCAAGTCTGGCGATGCTTGTGATGTGAACAACTTTCGACCTGTGTCACTGATTTGTTCTTTTGCGAAAGTTTTTGAAATGGTTATGTACGAACGCATGGGCTCATACTTCAAGCAGAAGATCTCAATTCTTCAGCAAGGTTTTTTAAAAGGTCTATTTTATGCGAATTTATGCAGCTTTCTTGATTATACTGGCCCACATGTATTTAATCGCGGTCAGGTAGATGCAGTCTACTTTGACATGACTAAACCGTTCGATACCGCTTCCCATAAGGTACTTCTGATGAAGATGGAAAAATACGGACTTTGCCTCATGTACTGTAGGTGGCTCAAAAGCTACCTTGGCAGCCGCCGTAACATGGTCCGATTTTTTGGCTGTGTGTCTAACGAATTTCTATCATCTTCGGGAGTGCCTCAAGGATCCAACTTAGGACCACTGTTGTTTTTAGTGTTTGTTAATGATTTGCCGTTACATATCAAGAACTCGAGAATTTTGTTCTTCGCAGATGATTTCAAATTATTCCGTAATATTGGAGATATTGAAGACTGCCGCCAATTGCAAGCTGACATTAACAATGTCTATGCACTCTATACTGTGCCCTTGTGAGTCCACGTCTTGAGTTCGTGTCAGTAGCCTGGAATAGCGTATCTGCCACCTATTGCACAAAAATTTAAAATGTCCAGCGCAAGTTCATACGCATCTTTTATGATAGATATATTGAACGCCGTCGTTTCTACGACTACAATTCTCTCTTGGCAGACCTCAATATGTGTACTCTTAGTGACAGGCGACTCATACGTGACATGCAGTTTCTGCAAAAAATTGTGCTCGGTTTTATTAACTGTGGGACCTTACTGATGTCACTGAATTTTCGTGTGCCGCATGCAAAGGCCGCAAAATGTTTTGACACACTTTATCCAGATTTGCACGCCAACTGTCCAATGACTTGTATACAAATATTGTATAACAAAACTTTTATTGGCACGGACATATTTGCCTAATTGTTGTTTTCATGCCTGGTTTTAAATGCTTTAAGTGGTCATTCTGATGTATCTGACCTAGTGTGCGCTCCTTTAGGCCACTCGGCTGGTGAGGCACACTTAAATAAACATTATCTATCTATCTATCTATCTATCTACCTACCTACCTACCTACCTACCTACCTACCTACCTACCTGCCTGCCTGCCTGCCTGCCTGCCTGCCTGCCTGCCTGCCTGCCTGCCTGCCTGCCTGCCTGCCTGCCTGCCTGCCTGCCTGCCTGCCTGCCTGCCTGCCTGCCTGCCTGCCTGCCTGCCTGCCTGCCTGCCTGCCTGCCTGCCTGCCTGCCTGCCTGCCTGCCTGCCTGCCTGCCTGCCTGCCTGCCTGCCTGCCTGCCTGCCTGCCTGCCTGCCTGCCTGCCTGCCTGCCTGCCTGCCTGCCTGCCTGCCTGCCTGCCTGCCTGCCTGCCTGCCTGCCTGCCTGCCTGCCTGCCTGCCTGCCTGCCTGCCTGCCTGCCTGCCTGCCTGCCTGCCTGCCTGCCTGCCTGCCTGCCTGCCTGCCTGCCTGCCTGCCTGCCTGCCTGCCTGCCTGCCTGCCTGCCTGCCTGCCTGCCTGCCTGCCTGCCTGCCTGCCTGCCTGCCTGCCTGCCTGCCTGCCTGCCTGCCTGCCTGCCTGCCTGCCTGCCTGCCTGCCTGCCTGCCTGCCTGCCTGCCTGCCTGCCTGCCTGCCTGCCTGCCTGCCTGCCTGCCTGCCTGCCTGCCTGCCTGCCTGCCTGCCTGCCTGCCTGCCTGCCTGCCTGCCTGCCTGCCTGCCTGCCTGCCTGCCTGCCTGCCTGCCTGCCTGCCTGCCTGCCTGCCTGCCTGCCTGCCTGCCTGCCTGCCTGCCTGCCTGCCTGCCTGCCTGCCTGCCTGCCTGCCTGCCTGCCTGCCTGCCTGCCTGCCTGCCTGCCTGCCTGCCTGCCTGCCTGCCTGCCTGCCTGCCTGCCTGCCTGCCTGCCTGCCTGCCTGCCTGCCTGCCTGCCTGCCTGCCTGCCTGCCTGCCTGCCTGCCTGCCTGCCTGCCTGCCTGCCTGCCTGCCTGCCTGCCTGCCTGCCTGCCTGCCTGCCTGCCTGCCTGCCTGCCTGCCTGCCTGCCTGCCTGCCTGCCTGCCTGCCTGCCTGCCTGCCTGCCTGCCTGCCTGCCTGCCTGCCTGCCTGCCTGCCTGCCTGCCTGCCTGCCTGCCTGCCTGCCTGCCTGCCTGCCTGCCTGCCTGCCTGCCTGCCTGCCTGCCTGCCTGCCTGCCTGCCTGCCTGCCTGCCTGCCTGCCTGCCTGCCTGCCTGCCTGCCTGCCTGCCTGCCTGCCTGCCTGCCTGCCTGCCTGCCTGCCTGCCTGCCTGCCTGCCTGCCTGCCTGCCTGCCTGCCTGCCTGCCTGCCTGCCTGCCTGCCTGCCTGCCTGCCTGCCTGCCTGCCTGCCTGCCTGCCTGCCTGCCTGCCTGCCTGCCTGCCTGCCTGCCTGCCTGCCTGCCTGCCTGCCTGCCTGCCTGCCTGCCTGCCTGCCTGCCTGCCTGCCTGCCTGCCTGCCTGCCTGCCTGCCTGCCTGCCTGCCTGCCTGCCTGCCTGCCTGCCTGCCTGCCTGCCTGCCTGCCTGCCTGCCTGCCTGCCTGCCTGCCTGCCTGCCTGCCTGCCTGCCTGCCTGCCTGCCTGCCTGCCTGCCTGCCTGCCTGCCTGCCTGCCTGCCTGCCTGCCTGCCTGCCTGCCTGCCTGCCTGCCTGCCTGCCTGCCTGCCTGCCTGCCTGCCTGCCTGCCTGCCTGCCTGCCTGCCTGCCTGCCTGCCTGCCTGCCTGCCTGCCTGCCTGCCTGCCTGCCTGCCTGCCTGCCTGCCTGCCTGCCTGCCTGCCTGCCTGCCTGCCTGCCTGCCTGCCTGCCTGCCTGCCTGCCTGCCTGCCTGCCTGCCTGCCTGCCTGCCTGCCTGCCTGCCTGCCTGCCTGCCTGCCTGCCTGCCTGCCTGCCTGCCTGCCTGCCTGCCTGCCTGCCTGCCTGCCTGCCTGCCTGCCTGCCTGCCTGCCTGCCTGCCTGCCTGCCTGCCTGCCTGCCTGCCTGCCTGCCTGCCTGCCTGCCTGCCTGCCTGCCTGCCTGCCTGCCTGCCTGCCTGCCTGCCTGCCTGCCTGCCTGCCTGCCTGCCTGCCTGCC